>NW_026623063.1:0-224189 GCF_023065955.2 Ursus arctos
CCTGCAGCTTTCTTGAATTTGTTTATTCTAACAGTTTTTTTTTTTTTTTTGTGGAATCTTTTGGGATTTCATGTCATTTGCAAATAGTGACAGTTTTCCTGTATGGATTTCATATCTTTCTCTTTTTTTAAAATTATGTTAGTCACCCTACAGTACTTCATTTGTTTTTGATGTAGTGTTCCAGGATTCATTGTTTGCATATAACACCTAGTGCTCATTATGACACGTGCCCTCCTTAATACCCATCACCAGGATAACCCATTCCCCTACCCCTCCCTTTCTGCAACCTTCAGTTTGTTTCCCAGTGTCAATAGTCTCTCATGGTTCATCTCCCCCTCTCATTCCCCACCTTCACTTTTCCCTTCCTTCTCCTAATGTCCTCCATGCTATTCCTTCCATTCCACATAGGAGTGAAACCATATGATAATTGTCTTTCTCTGCTTGACTTAATTTCACTTAGCATAATCCCCTCCTGGTCCATCCACGTTGGTGCAAATGGTGGGTATTCATCCTTTCTGATGACTGAGTAATATTCCATTGTATAGATGAACCACATCTTCTTTGTCCATTCATCTGCTGAAGGACATCTTGGCTCCTTCCACAGTTTGGCTATTAGGGACATTGCTGCTATGAACATTGGGATACAGGTGCCCCTTCTTTTCATTACTCTGTGTCTATGGGGTAAATACCCAGTAGTGCAATTGGTGGGTCGTAGGATAGCTCTGTGTTCAACGTCTTGAGGAATCTCCATATTGTTTTCAAAAGTGGCTGTACCAGCTTGAATTCTCACGAGTAGTGTTAGAGGGCTCCCCTTTCTCCACATCCTCTCTGACTTTTTTTTATTTCCTGTCTTGTTAATTTCTTTTCAAGATTTTATTTATTTATTCCACAGAGATAGAGACAGCCAGCGAGAGAGGGAACACAAGCAGGGGGAGTGGGAGAGGAAGAAGCAGGCTCATAGCGGAGGAGCCTGATGTGGGGCTCCATCTCATAATGCCGGGATCACGCCCTGAGCCGAAGGCAGACGCTTAACCGCTGTGCCACCCAGGTGCCCCCTGCCTTGTTAATTTTAACCATTCTAACTGGTGTAAGGTGGTATCTCATTGTAGTTTTGATTTGTATTTGCCTGATGGCAAGTGATGTGGAGCATTTTTTCATGTGTCTGTTGGCCATTTGTATGTCTTCTCTGGACAAGTATCTCTTTGTGTCTTCTGCCCATTTTTTGGGTGTCGAGTTTGAGGAGTTCTTTATAGATCTTGGATACCAGCCCTTTATCTGTAATATCATTTGCAGATATCTTCTTCGATTCCATAGGTTGCCTTTTTGTTTTGTTGATCGTTTGCTTTGCCGTGCAGAAACTTTTTATCTTGATGAAGTGCCAATAGTTCATTTTTGCTTTTATTTCCTTTGCCTTTAGAGACGTGGCTTGCAAGAAGTTGTTGTGTCCAAGGTTGAAGAGTTCTTTTGATTTTGATATGAGACAGGAATCCATTATCTTTCTTTCCTGATTGTATTCGAGTGCTCTGTCTTTCTTGGTGCGTCTAGCTAAGTTTGTCAATTTTATCTTTCCAAAGAAGGCAGCTCTTATTTTCATTGTTTTTTTTTTTTTTTTTTTGTCTTTTTAGTCTCTGTTGGATTTATTTATGCATTCCTTTTTGTTATTTCCTTATTTCTACTAATTTGGGCTTTGTTGTTTTTTTTTTTTTCTACTTCTTTACCACAGAAATGAGGTTGTTTATTGGAGAGCATTCTCATGGATTGATGAAGACTTGAATTTCTATGAACGTCCCCCCCGTAGAGCTACTTTTGCTGCATCCCATAAGTTTTTGTAGGTTGTCTTTTTCATCAGTGTCAAGGTATTTCTAAAAATTTTTTTGATTTCTTCTTTGACTGTTGGTTGTTCAGTAGCATGTTGTTAAATCTCCACATATTTTTTTAAGATTATTTAAGTATCTGGCAGAGAGTGAGACAGCGAGAGAGGGAACGCAAGCAGGGGGGTGGGAGAGGGAGAAGCGGGCTTCCCACTGAGCAAGGAGCCCGATTCGGGGCTAGATCCCAGGCTCCTGGGATCACGACCTGAGCTGAAGGCAGATCCTTAATGACTGAGCCACCCAGGCCCCCCAATCTCCACCTGTTTTTGACTGTCCCATTTTTTTTCTTGAGACTGATTTCTAGTTTCATATCATTGTGGTTGGACAAGATTTGTAGCAGAAGGTGAAGAGAGCATTCAGATGAAAGATTTGTTTCCTGGAGGGTTTTCTGAGGGCAGACCATGAGTTCCGTGGGGACGGAGGAAGGTTTTGTGAGACGGGGGGTGGGGTTAACCCTTGTTAGAATTACTGACTACTACCATGCAGGCTGTGTGCTACCGTTCACACCGTAGTCCTGATGGGCTTGTACTTCATTAGAAATATTTTCTAGGAGGTGTAGGCATAGGCTTCTCTAAAAGAAAGGTGCCATGTGGGTTCATGGCATGACCCCAGGTCAGCAACCAGGATGTATGGTATTGTGGGGGATCAGAACCAGGCTTTCTGTGGGAAGTGACAGAAATAGGGTATGGTGAGCTCCATGACCTCATAGGTGAGGTCCCGAGTGACCCACTGGGTGTTGGGTTCCGTGGATCTGTTTCATCAGGTGCTGTGGAATTCAGGGACACCCTCCTGTCTGTGGATTTGTGTGGAGACAGGTAGACATCAGTGTCTGGCCAGGCACGAGGGTCGCACTGGACCACCACCAGAGGTGCAGCATGCGGGGGAGCCACTGCTTGGTTTCCACGAAAGCTGACCAGGGTCTGTGACCGTGATTCCTAGCAGCTGCAAGGGGAGAGGAGGCCGGGGGTGGTGCCCACTTCCTAGACTTATGGTCAGGACTAGTCTGGAGCCCACTGAAGTCAGCCACACCTGGCACAGAAGGCCCCCCAGTCAGTGTAGCTGTGGGCACTACTCCCATGGCACTTTCGGGCCGGCTCCATGCTGCCACCTCCTGCTTTTCATCATCATCTTCAAGGTCGTGTGCCTCTGCTCTTGCCCCATGGCCTCCGGGGTATTGTCCGTCCTCCATCTGGCCCTCGTCCCTGGTGCCCTGTGCAGTCCGATGCCAGGGTAGCCTTCTCGAGGCAAACATCTGGCCCTGATGGAACACTTCCATGGATCTCGTGTGATGCGAGGATGATGTCCTGCCCTGGAAGGGGGCTGCAGGTCCCCAATCAGGAGAGCCATGTCTCCCTTTTCAGCATGGCCTGCCCTCCCCTCAGTCTTCTTCAGGGAAGCTCTCCCCACTTCCTGAGATGACAGCTCTGAACTTAAAAGTGAATGTTATTTTACATATCTCTATGCCTTAGTTCATCCATGGCATGTCTTTCAACGCCGTTAGTGGGTTTTTTTTTTTTTTTTTTTTTTTTTTTAGCAATTCTGAAGGGCTGTCTGCTCAAGGAGGGGATGACCTGGGTGGGGCAGCTTTCCCTCTCATCTCCCTCAGCCTGTCTCTGAGCCCTGGGGCCAGCTGTCCCACTGAGGATTGAGGGACCCGAGCCAGCCCATCCTGAGCCCAGGCTGTGTGTCAGCTGTGTAGACTGATGCGTGTCGGAGCGGTGGGCAGCTGGCATAGGCCAGGGGCAGGCAGTGTCTCCCCATTCCTTCCCTCCCTTCCTCCCAGAGGTAGCTCAGAGCAGCCTTCAACCCCTGCATCTCCAGATCCCTTGACCTATGCCTCCTGTGTTCAGCTGGTGACCTTGGAGTTTCACATGGATTCTACCTCCCATACCCTCTCCTGTAGCAGTTCCTGGATCAGGGGAGGGGTCGGACCCTTGTCTGATTTTGGTCTTCTTCCTGTCCCGCACCAAGCCCACTCACCTTTGCATCTTCCATGTATGTGCTTGGAAGCAAGCCCATCCACAGGGAACCTATTAGCCAAATGGATCCAGGTAATGAACATTGAAGTAGAGATCCAGGATCCATAATAAACCTGCTCTGAAACCTGTCCCAAAGTCTGTGACTCTCTCACACTGAAACAGAAACAATAATAGCTTTCTGGACTGTGAAGTGACATGTGTCTCTACTTCCAATCTTGAAGGCATAGGTGCTGAGCCTGGACAGAAAAGGACCATGGCTCCCGTGGGCTGGGATCCACAGTAAGAACTCAGTGAAATCTGAATTCGAGGCATAGAGTGAATAATTATTG
This sequence comes from Ursus arctos, assembly GCF_023065955.2. NCBI lineage: Eukaryota > Metazoa > Chordata > Mammalia > Carnivora > Ursidae > Ursus > Ursus arctos. The sequence continues at coordinate 4,180 of NW_026623063.1, forward strand.
TAGAGTGAATCCTCCCAAGTAGGGCTTATGCACATTGCAGAGGAAAAGCTTTTTCAAAGAGGTTCCTGAAAGAAAAATCTTTTTAAAAAATTTATTTTAATTCCAGTAGAGCTAACATACAGTGTTACATTCGTTTCAGGTGTACAAGAGAGTGATTCAGTAATTCTATATATTACTCAGTGGTCATCAAGAAAAGTGTCCTCTTAATCCGCTTCATCTATTTCACTCATCCCTCTATCCACCTCCTCCTCTCTGGTAACCATCCGTTTGTTCTCTATTGTTAAGAGTTTGTATTTTGCCAGGCCCATACTCAGGCAACCCTGTTTGGGTAGAGTTTCCGTGTCCCCTGCGAGGGGGGATGGGGGTGGGCACGCTGTGAGCCGGTATTTCCAGGCTTTTGTTCCCTGGCGGCTTTCTCTGGCGGTCTGCTGTGCCTCTTCTGAGAGTCAGAGCAGCAGAGGCTGCATTGTCACAGAACAGAGGGATTGCGGCCCATTCTCCACCGATGTTCTGGCCACTTTAACTCCATTACTGTTGGTGCTGCTCAACCCTATAGCGTCCCGGGATGTGCGCCCCGCACCCGGCGTCCCTGCCCTCACTTCCAGGGCAGGCGCGTCTCTGTCCTTTGTGTTTCTAATACCGCCAGCCGCCAGCCGCCCCCGCGCGCTCCCGGATCTCCCGGTCTCAGTCTGGATCCTGTGAGCACACCAGGATTCCGGAGTTCCGTGAGAAGCCTGGTGGCGCGCGCACCCGGTTCAGGGTCTCAGTCTGCTGTTTCGTGGGTGCCGACCGCGAGTCCGCCCGCTCCCCCGTGCAGGTGGCCCGCCAACCGCCAGCCGCCCTGCGCGCGCTCCAGAAGCTCCTGGTCTCAGTCTGGATCCCGTGAGCACACCGGGATTCAGGAATTCCGTGAGAAGCCTGGTGGCGTGCGCACCTGGTTCAGGGTCTCAGTCTGCTGTTTCGCGGGTGCCGACCGTGAGTCCGCCCGCTCCCCCGTGCAGGTGGCCTGCCAGCTGCCAGCTGCCCCGCATGCGCTCCGGGAGCTCCCGGTCTCAGTCTGGATCCCGTGAGCACACGGGATTCCCGCCCGGGTTCCGCGAGATGCCTGGTGGCGCGCGCTCCCGGCTCACCGGTCTCAGTCCGCTCTCTCGCGGGTGCCCTCTGTGAGTCCGCCCGCTCCCCCCGTGCAGGTGGCTGCCGCTTCCCGGCGCCCGAACGCGGCGGCTCCCTCCCCCTTCCGTTTATCTTCCGATATCTGTGCCCGGTTTCACGGCTCCCCGCTTCGTACCTCAATACTCAGCGCTGGAGATGTTCATTTGTAGAGATCCAGATGTATCTTCCTGCGTCTCAGGCTGATTCCGTGGTTGTGTAGGCTGGTCTGGTACCTATCCAGCTCGACTCAGGGGACCTGTGAAAAAGGGGTCCCCTACTCCTCCGCCATCTTAACTCCTCTCTTGTACCTGAAATAGTATTTAAATACACTCAGCTCGGCCTCTTCTACAAAGTGAGCCAATGCTTATAAACATGGCTAAAATATTCCCTTACCGACGATGACTTCCCAGCCATCGTAGTGTTTAACTGGTATGACTGTGACTTACATTAGTCAACATTTGCAGAGAAAGAACTTAGTGCATCCAGGGGGCACTTCATGTTGAAATTAGTTTGTGACAACGAGCTACTGTGTTTTATACTGCAGTCCAAGGGAATGGTGCCAGACATCTCTAAGGTGTCTAGCAGTTCTACAATTCTGATTTTAAGTGGTCTGTGTGCTTCAGAGATTTGGGCAGGAGAAGGGCAGGAGTCCAGAGACTGTGAACACTTCTGTTACCTGTGCCGACCACGGAGCAGGTAGCCTTCTGTGGGCATCATTTTGATTTCTTGGTACTCTTGTGAAAGGTGCTTTTGTCTCAAATTCCTCCATTTAGGAGCAATTATAATGATAAAAGTAATGTTTATCTTATATCATCTGTGGGCCCTGATCCTGGGCTCCCAGGGAAGCTATCCTTTAACATTTTACCCGGCTCAAAATGACTGGGCAAAACCTCAAAGCATGGGTCCTATTTCTGCCCCAAGCACATGTTGTACATCTGTTTCGAGAAGAAAACAATAACCAAAAATGCCAACATGAAGATAAGAAAAAATAAAGAACCTCTTTGGCTCCCATAAGATTAAAGTCATACTGACATGTACATACTGAAAATGCATGAAATCATTGCATGTCCTAAAGCCCAAGCCTTGGAGGGTCTGAGAGCCACTGACCTTGCCCAGAACCAGGCACACCCCAGCAGGGAGGGCTGGTGCAGAAAGGGAAGGGGCAGGACGCTGAGGGTGGTCTGCAGCCAGAGGGGTCCCTGGAAGGGGCCAGGTGTGTGGGGGGAGCCCGGCCCACGACCCCACCCATGCCTGTGCTGGGTGTTGAGTAGAGGAGGCGCCTCTTGGACCCCCTGCACTTTCAGGGTTCCAGGGGCTTGAGGGCGGGTTGCCCGGCATCCAAGGGGCTAGGGCACCACCCTCCCCGACCAATCACCGCTTGGGGGTGGAGCTACGTCTCTGTGGGCGGTCCCAGAGTTGCAGCGGGTTGCAGACCTGGGGCAGAAGAAGGGGCACTGGGAGAGAGAGAGTTGCCCTGCGGAGGTCCAGGCTGGTGAGTGAGCAGCATGCCCCGGGGTGGGGGTCGGGGGGTAGGGTGCGCCCCAGGTGGGAGGCAGGGTTCTGGAAGGGCACGTGGAGAGGGTTCATTGTGGGGACTCAGGTGAGTTTTCTTTTTCCCTTTAAAGTCTCTTCCGCCCCATGTCCTCAACTGGCCTTATTCCCCATACCCGTGAACTCCAGGGCGCCCACTCACCTGAGCTTTTGTGGGATGGGTTGCAGAATTTCAGGGTTCCCCCTGTTCCCCGGGAAGAGTGCGGGTAAGGACCTCACAGAATCCCCACCTTCAGTGGGGTGTCCCCCGGTTCTCTGACACAGTGCAGGTGATGCATCTTGAGCAGTACCCCGAGTTCAGCAGGGTGTGCCCTGGTCCCCCAGGCACAGGTGTGGCAGTAGCAAGCCCCAGAGCCATCCCCCAACTTCAGCATTATGCCCCGTGTGCCCCCGAGTTAGTGGTAATTGGCTGTTAGAATCATGCAGGAAAATCCTCCAGGTGGGGGCCTGGAGGCGGGCGTAAACCAGACCCCACTCTAGTTGCATTGGGAATAGACGAATTGAGGGTTTCTTTAGAAGAGTAAGTCTGCTTTCCAGAAAAGGCAAGGTCATTGGTCTATTGAGAATGAAGATAATTAGTGCTAAACAACAACTATGTGTTGCCCCTTCGTCCAGAAACCGAAGCAGGTGTGCAGGCTTTAGGTCAGAGGTGCCTTCTTCTCCCCAGCTGACAGCACTTCTCTGCTCTGGCTCCATGAGACCCGAGGTTTTGAACGTCAGCATCTGAGTCAGGGAGGCAGCTTGTCAGAGGACGCCAGTGTTCAGAGAAAACACAGCTATTTTGGCATAATGTCCTATCTATGTCAGGACTGGAGGTAAAACCTCTCCTTATCCCAAAACCTCCTGGGCTTTTCTCTTTTCTCTTTAGTTGAGCCACAAAGTAAAATTGAAGTAGCTGTCAGCATTCTGGGTTTGGTGCAAGAATTACTTAGTTTCCCTGCAGGTAGAACTTTGCAGGGGATCACAATTTCTCTGTCCATTTATTGCTTACAAATGTATTTTGACTATCTGTTTCCTAGGAACCCTCTTTTATTAGAAAGGGAAGGTGAGATTCACTCTGTGCCTGTTTGTAACATCTAATTTGTTCCTTCATCTAACAATGTTTATTCAATTGGGCCTAAGATATGGTTGAGTGGCCAGCATCTGGAGTTAGATGGCTTTTTTTCATCTGATACAGACTTGGATGATGTCATTTGACAAAGGTGATGTTTCATCATTGATTAGTTTATTCATCAGAAGAGTTAAAATTAGGGTGGAGGGAAAATTCAAAATTATCCAAATGGGCCTGTTCCTGTTTAAAAGTTGAGCTTGACTTTCTAGTTTTACTATTATCTCGATATTTTGAGGTGCCATATTCTGTCTGTAGTTTCTTTGGTGGTGGAGTCAGAAGGAGAGTCTGGGAATTCTTTTGGATAGTGGCATGCTGGTGGCTTCAAGGGGCTTGGCGTCAGGAGCCTTGGGGTGAATTCTGCAACTGCTTGCCTGACCCTGGGTGCATCTCACAGAGGTTTTGTTTCCTCTTATGAAATTGCCAGCAGATAATGTTCTGCTTAAAGGGGAACCCTCCCACCATCCTGTTGGTGGGAATGCAGAGTGGTGCAGACAGTCTGGGAAACAGTGTGGGGGTTCCTCAAAAAGTTAAACATTGAACAACCACATGATCCAGCAATTGCTCTCCTAGGTGCTTACTCAAAAGATACAAAAATGCACATTCGAAGGGGGTACATGCACCATGATGTTTATAGCAACAATGTCCACAGTGGCCAAACTATGGAGAGAATCCCAAAGTCCATGCACTGATGAATGGATAAAGCAGATGTGGGATACGTGTATATATATATATGTGTGTGTGTGTGTGTGTGTGTGTGTATATATGGGAATATGACCCAGCTTCAAAAAGAATGAAATCTTACCATTTGCAAGGATGTGGATGGATCTAGAGTGTATTAAGCTAAGCAAAATTAGTGAGGAAAGACAAATATCCTATGCTCTCACGCTTGTGGAATTTCAGAAAGAAAACAGATGAACAGAGTTGAGGGGTGATGAGAAAGGCAAACAAGGAAATAGACTCAACCTTGGAGAACAAACTGAGTGTTGCTGCAGGACAGGGGCGTGGGGGGAAGAGTTAAATGGGTGAGGGGTATTAAGGAGGGCGCTTGTGATGAGCACTGGGTACTGTATGCAGGTGAGGAATCACTAAATCCTACCCCTGAAGCGAATATTCCATGGCATGTGAACTAACTGGAATTTAAGTAAAAGAAGAAAGGAAAAAGTGTTCTGCTTCATGAAGAGTGAGGTAAAATTGTAGTGATTTGGGCTGTACTGTTCTATAGATGATAGTTGTAAAACACCCTGTTGTAAGATACACTAGTTTCTTATCGCATAAGGAGTCCTCAGAAAGCTGCAATGAAAGATTCAGATCTCAGAGCATGTTCATGTTCCACTGATATGTTACAGTTTGCACAGGTAGGACAGAAGGAGAGAAAGGCAACAGAAGGGGAAAGTAGGTGGGAACCTTTCATTAGTTAGCATTATAGCTTTCTCATGAAAGCCTTGTGCCAGTGTGATTTTGCAAGAAGAGGGGGAATCCGGGAGCTTTGCAGGAGACGGGGGAGTTCCAGGTCTGGGTAAAGCTGACAGGGGTCCCAGAGGAGAGCTGAATGCATTCTGCAGCAGGGTGTGGGCAGGGTGGGCTCCAGGGGTGGCTGTGGGTCTCCTGTGTGAGAGTTGTGACAGGTGAGGGCTGTGTGCAAGTTCCTGGCTGAGGACAAGTGAGGCACAGGTGGAGAGCTGGCAGAAAACCTTTTTCTGGGCCACCAGCCTCACCCAACACACACAGCCTCACCTTCTGTCCCTGTCACTCCAATTCAGACTTCTCAGAAGGCGAGTGAGAACACATCAAGAGCATTCTAAACAGAAAGGAAAGCATGTGCAAAGGCTCTGGGGCAGGAGAATTCCAGATATGTCCAGGAGCAGCAAGAAGGCCCTGTGGCCACAGGGGACAGCTTAGGACATGACCTCAGGGAGGTGACAGAGGGCGACAGAAAGCCATTCCAGGGCTATAACCCCCTGAGACCCTGTTTCACTAGGCCATCGTGGCTACAGTGTTGAGAACAGATGACAGAGGGTTGAAGATGGCAAGGCAGGTCAATGACGAAGCTTTTCCAGGAACTCAGGCACTGTGGACCAGACAGGTGGCCTTGGATGGAGTGGTTAGACCTATTCTGGGTCCATTTTGAAGATGGAGCTCACAGGATTTGCTGATGAGTTAGATATTAGGAGCAGGAGAACGGAGGAATTGGGGTAACTCCCAGCTGTTGTGGGTTGTCCTGATCGAGGGGAAGGAGAGGGTTTCTGGGGCAAGGAGGTAGTCCGTGTTCCGCATGCTGAGGAAGGTGCCTTTCCCGGTGGATCTGCTGAGGTTTGTGTCTGGGAGAACCTTTCCCATCTCCTCCCTCAGCAATGCTCAAGTACAAGTATCCCCCAGCTTTTAAACGTTCACAGTAAGACACCTGGCTTTCTTGAAAGAACTACGTTATTACCCAGCTTCAGTGAGAGGAAGAGACCTAAAGAGGATTTCCCTCTTATGAAAAAAGGTGAACAGTGAGAATCGCGTTCAGCATCTGTTTTGGGGAGAAGCACGACAGAGGCGGCGTGCACCCCAACCAGCTCCTTCCGCTGGGAACCGCTCTCCGCATCCAGCCACCAGCACTTTGAATTGTGTCTGTGAGCCTCTGCTGTGCTTTATCTTCATTTATGCTGGGCCTCCGTTAGAAACTTGTGTCCTGAGGCCTAAGAAAAGCCAAAGAGAAGGGATCTTGGAGTCTGAGCACACGGTCTAATTTTTCCGTGTAAATGAATGGTCATTCCTTCTTTACACCATTTCTGCTGTGCAAGGTTTCTCAGAAGCCCTGTACTTTCAAAGAGCAGGGAAACCTATACCCCATGCTGCGGGGTTAGTTTTAGTCTCCATGCTGGACAGAACATTTCATGACTGTCGGATTTTCTCACTCAAACATTGAGACTTGGACCACCTTCACCCGTTTCTACCACCCCATCCCCGAATCTGGCACCTACCAATCTGCTCTCAGTATCTATGCGTTCAGTATTTGTTTATTCCACGTGGAATGTACACGAGAGCATCTGGTATTTGTCTTTCTGTGTCTGAGTTACTTGGCATAAGGCCCCCAAGGTCTGTGTTTCCATGTCTGGTTATTGTGAATAATGCTGCAGTGAACGTGGGAGTGCATCTGTCTTTTTGAGGCAGTATTTTTGTGTTCTCCAAATCAATACTCAGTAGAGCCATTACTGGGTCATGTGGTAGTTGTATTTATTTTTTCAGGAACCTCCATACCGTTTGTCACAGTGGCTGCACCAATTTCCATTCCCACCAACAGCGCACAGTGTCTCCTCGTCTGCACACCCTTGACCCCACCTGGTGTCTGTCTCTGGGACAATTGCTGTTCCAACAGTTGTGAGGGGATAGCCGATTGTGGGTTTGACTGATGTTTCCCTGACGATGATTAGTGATGTCGAACAACTTTTTCTGTCTGTTGGCACCTGTGTGCCATCTTTGGACAGTATCTATTCACATATTCACCCCATTTTTTATACAGTTTTTTTTTGTTTTGATTTGTATGAGTGTTGTGCGCATTTTGGATATTAGCCTCTTCTCACACATATGATTCGCAGATATTTTTTTCTTATTGGGTCAGTGGCCTTTTAAGTTTTTGATGGTTTCTTTTGCCGTGTGGAAGATTTCAGTTTGATGTTGTTCCACTTGTTTATTTTTGCTTTTGTTGCCTTTGCATTTGGTGTCCGATCTGAAGACTCTTTGCCAAAACCAATGTCGAGAGACTTAGTACCTGTGTCTTCTTGGAGGTTTATGGATTCGGGTCTTATGTTCAAATCATTCATCCATTAAAAATTTTGTGTGTGGTGTAAGAAAGTGACCCAGTTATATTCTTCTGCATTTAGTGTCCAGTTTGCCTGCTACCGCTCACTGAAGAGACGGTCCTTCCCTCATGGCATATCTTCTGCTGCTGTGTCGTAAGTTAGGATCATCTACGTGTGGGTAAGTTTCTGAGCTTTCTGTTCTGTTCCACTGACCTGGTGTCTGTGTTTCTGCCAGTACCACCCTGTTTTGATGACAACAGCTTTGTAATCTAGCTTGAAATCCAGGAGTGTGTTGACTGCACCTTTCTTTCTCCAGGTTGCTTTGGGTATTTGGGGTCTTTTGTGATTCCATACAAGTTTGAGGACTGTTTTCTATTTCCTCGAATAATGCCACTGGAATTCAGATGGGGATTTCATCACATCTGTCGATTGCTTTGGGTACGATGGACATGTTCACATAATTAACTCTTCCAGTTAAGGAGCATGGCGTATGCTTCCATTTGTTTGTGTTGCCTTCCAAATCTTTGGCCCATACATTCTGCCCCCCCTCGACACACATGTTTTTCATTTCTTTTCTGCCATGTGTTGAGTGTACTATGTCTTTCTCATTGTTGGTTACTTTTATTCCTAGGTTTTTTTTTTTGATGCAATTGTAAATGGCATTGCTTTTTTAATTTCTCTTTGCGAAAGTGTGTCATCAGTATACAGAAATGCAAGAAGTTGGGTCATCTGGGTGGCTCCATAGGTGAAGCGTCTGCCTTCTGCTCAGGTCATGATCCCAGAGTTCTGGGATCGAGCCCCGTGTTGGGCTCCCCGCTTAGCGAGGGTCTGCTTCTCCGTCTTTCTGACACTCCCCCGGCTCGTGCTTTTTCTCTTCCTGTCAAATAAATAAATAAAATCTGAAAAAAAATAAAGACAACAGGTCTCTGTATATTGACTTTATATCCTGCAGCTTTCTTGAATTTGTTTATTCTAACAGTTTTTTTTTTTTTTTGTGGAATCTTTTGGGATTTCATGTCATTTGCAAATAGTGACAGTTTTCCTGTATGGATTTCATATCTTTCTCTTTTTTTAAAATTATGTTATTCACCCTACAGTACTTCATTTGTTTTTGATGTAGTGTTCCAGGATTCATTGTTTGCATATAACACCTAGTGCTCATTATGACACGTGCCCTCCTTAATACCCATCACCAGGATAACCCATTCCCCTACCCCTCCCTTTCTGCAACCTTCAGTTTGTTTCCCAGTGTCAATAGTCTCTCATGGTTCATCTCCCCCTCTCATTCCCCACCTTCACTTTTCCCTTCCTTCTCCTAATGTCCTCCATGCTATTCCTTCCATTCCACATAGGAGTGAAACCATATGATAATTGTCTTTCTCTGCTTGACTTAATTTCACTTAGCATAATCCCCTCCTGGTCCATCCACGTTGGTGCAAATGGCGGGTATTCATCCTTTCTGATGACTGAGTAATATTCCATTGTATAGATGAACCACATCTTCTTTGTCCATTCATCTGCTGAAGGACATCTTGGCTCCTTCCACAGTTTGGCTATTAGGGACATTGCTGCTATGAACATTGGGATACAGGTGCCCCTTCTTTTCATTACTCTGTGTCTATGGGGTAAATACCCAGTAGTGCAATTGGTGGGTCGTAGGATAGCTCTGTGTTCAACGTCTTGAGGAATCTCCATATTGTTTTCAAAAGTGGCTGTACCAGCTTGAATTCTCACGAGTAGTGTTAGAGGGCTCCCCTTTCTCCACATCCTCTCTGACTTTTTTTTATTTCCTGTCTTGTTAATTTCTTTTCAAGATTTTATTTATTTATTCCACAGAGATAGAGACAGCCAGCGAGAGAGGGAACACAAGCAGGGGGAGTGGGAGAGGAAGAAGCAGGCTCATAGCGGAGGAGCCTGATGTGGGGCTCCATCTCATAATGCCGGGATCACGCCCTGAGCCGAAGGCAGACGCTTAACCGCTGTGCCACCCAGGTGCCCCCTGCCTTGTTAATTTTAACCATTCTAACTGGTGTAAGGTGGTATCTCATTGTAGTTTTGATTTGTATTTGCCTGATGGCAAGTGATGTGGAGCATTTTTTCATGTGTCTGTTGGCCATTTGTATGTCTTCTCTGGACAAGTATCTCTTTGTGTCTTCTGCCCATTTTTTGGGTGTCGAGTTTGAGGAGTTCTTTATAGATCTTGGATACCAGCCCTTTATCTGTAATATCATTTGCAGATATCTTCTTCGATTCCATAGGTTGCCTTTTTGTTTTGTTGATCGTTTGCTTTGCCGTGCAGAAACTTTTTATCTTGATGAAGTGCCAATAGTTCATTTTTGCTTTTATTTCCTTTGCCTTTAGAGACGTGGCTTGCAAGAAGTTGTTGTGTCCAAGGTTGAAGAGTTCTTTTGATTTTGATATGAGACAGGAATCCATTATCTTTCTTTCCTGATTGTATTCGAGTGCTCTGTCTTTCTTGGTGCGTCTAGCTAAGTTTGTCAATTTTATCTTTCCAAAGAAGGCAGCTCTTATTTTCATTGTTTTTTTTTTTTTTTTGTCTTTTTAGTCTCTGTTGGATTTATTTATGCATTCCTTTTTGTTATTTCCTTATTTCTACTAATTTGGGCTTTGTTTTTTTTTTTTTCTACATCTTTACCACAGAAATGAGGTTGTTTATTGGAGAGCATTCTCATGGATTGATGAAGACTTGAATTTCTATGAACGTCCCCCCCGTAGAGCTACTTTTGCTGCATCCCATAAGTTTTTGTAGGTTGTCTTTTTCATCAGTGTCAAGGTATTTCTAAAAATTTTTTTGATTTCTTCTTTGACTGTTGGTTGTTCAGTAGCATGTTGTTAAATCTCCACATATTTTTTTAAGATTATTTAAGTATCTGGCAGAGAGTGAGACAGCGAGAGAGGGAACGCAAGCAGGGGGGTGGGAGAGGGAGAAGCGGGCTTCCCACTGAGCAAGGAGCCTGATTCGGGGCTAGATCCCAGGCTCCTGGGATCACGACCTGAGCTGAAGGCAGATCCTTAATGACTGAGCCACCCAGGCCCCCCAATCTCCACCTGTTTTTGACTGTCCCATTTTTTTTCTTGAGACTGATTTCTAGTTTCATATCATTGTGGTTGGACAAGATTTGTAGCAGAAGGTGAAGAGAGCATTCAGATGAAAGATTTGTTTCCTGGAGGGTTTTCTGAGGGCAGACCATGAGTTCCGTGGGGACGGAGGAAGGTTTTGTGAGACGGGGGGTGGGGTTAACCCTTGTTAGATTTACTGACTTCTACCATGCAGGCTGTGTGCTACCGTTCACACCGTAGTCCTGATGGGCTTGTACTTCATTAGAAATATTTTCTAGGAGGTGTAGGCATAGGCTTCTCTAAAAGAAAGGTGCCATGTGGGTTCATGGCATGACCCCAGGTCAGCAACCAGGATGTATGGTATTGTGGGGGATCAGAACCAGGCTTTCTGTGGGAAGTGACGGAAATAGGGTATGGTGAGCTCCATGACCTCATAGGTGAGGTCCCGAGTGACCCACTGGGTGTTGGGTTCCGTGGATCTGTTTCATCAGGTGCTGTGGAATTCAGGGACACCCTCCTGTCTGTGGATTTGTGTGGAGACAGGTAGACATCAGTGTCTGGCCAGGCACGAGGGTCGCACTGGACCACCACCAGAGGTGCAGCATGCGGGGGAGCCACTGCTTGGTTTCCACGAAAGCTGACCAGGGTCTGTGACCGTGATTCCTAGCAGCTGCAAGGGGAGAGGAGGCCGGGGGTGGTGCCCACTTCCTAGACTTGTGGTCAGGACTAGTCTGGAGCCCACTGAAGTCAGCCACACCTGGCACAGTAGGCCCCCCAGTCAGTGTAGCTGTGGGCACTGCTCCCATGGCACTTTCGGGCCGGCTCCATGCTGCCACCTCCTGCTTTTCATCATCATCTTCAAGGTCGTGTGCCTCTGCTCTTGCCCCATGGCCTCCGGGGTATTGTCCGTCCTCCATCTGGCCCTCGTCCCTGGTGCCCTGTGCAGTCCGATGCCAGGGTAGCCTTCTCGAGGCAAACATCTGGCCCTGATGGAACACTTCCATGGATCTCGTGTGATGCGAGGATGATGTCCTGCCCTGGAAGGGGGCTGCAGGTCCCCAATCAGGAGAGCCATGTCTCCCTTTTCAGCATGGCCTGCCCTCCCCTCAGTCTTCTTCAGGGAAGCTCTCCCCACTTCCTGAGATGACAGCTCTGAACTTAAAAGTGAATGTTATTTTACATATCTCTATGCCTTAGTTCATCCATGGCATGTCTTTCAACGCCGTTAGTGGTTTTTTTTTTTTTTTTTTTTTTTTTTTTTTTTTAGCAATTCTGAAGGGCTGTCTGCTCAAGGAGGGGATGACCTGGGTGGGGCAGCTTTCCCTCTCATCTCCCTCAGCCTGTCTCTGAGCCCTGGGGCCAGCTGTCCCACTGAGGATTGAGGGACCCGAGCCAGCCCATCCTGAGCCCAGGCTGTGTGTCAGCTGTGTAGACTGATGCGTGTCGGAGCGGTGGGCAGCTGGCATAGGCCAGGGGCAGGCAGTGTCTCCCCATTCCTTCCCTCCCTTCCTCCCAGAGGTAGCTCAGAGCAGCCTTCAACCCCTGCATCTCCAGATCCCTTGACCTATGCCTCCTGTGTTCAGCTGGTGACCTTGGAGTTTCGCATGGATTCTACCTCCCATACCCTCTCCTGTAGCAGTTCCTGGATCAGGGGAGGGGTCGGACCCTTGTCTGATTTTGGTCTTCTTCCTGTCCCGCACCAAGCCCACTCACCTTTGCATCTTCCATGTATGTGCTTGGAAGCAAGCCCATCCACAGGGAACCTATTAGCCAAATGGATCCAGGTAATGAACATTGAAGTAGAGATCCAGGATCCATAATAAACCTGCTCTGAAACCTGTCCCAAAGTCTGTGACTCTCTCACACTGAAACAGAAACAATAATAGCTTTCTGGACTGTGAAGTGACATGTGTCTCTACTTCCAATCTTGAAGGCATAGGTGCTGAGCCTGGACAGAAAAGGACCATGGCTCCCGTGGGCTGGGATCCACAGTAAGAACTCAGTGAAATCTGAATTCGAGGCATAGAGTGAATAATTATTGTAGAGTGAATCCTCCCAAGTAGGGCTTATGCACATTGCAGAGGAAAAGCTTTTTCAAAGAGGTTCCTGAAAGAAAAATCTTTTTAAAAAATTTATTTTAATTCCAGTAGAGCTAACATACAGTGTTACATTCATTTCAGGTGTACAAGAGAGTGATTCAGTAATTCTATATATTACTCAGTGGTCATCAAGAAAAGTGTCCTCTTAATCCGCTTCATCTATTTCACTCATCCCTCTATCCACCTCCTCTCTGGTAACCATCCGTTTGTTCTCTCTTGTTAAGAGTTTGTATTTTGGTGTGTCTCCTTTTCTTTTTTATTTATTTAGTTTTGTTTGTTTTTTAAGTTCCCTATAAGAGTGACATCATATGGGATTTGTCTTTCTCTGACTGACTGATTTCAGTTAGGATAATACTCTCTAGCTCCATCCATGTGGCTGCAAATGGCAAGGTTTCATTCGTTTTCAAGCCTAGTAATACTCCATTGTGTGTGTGTGTGTGTGTGTGTGTGTGTGTGTGTGTGAATACACACATCTATCATCTCATTTGTCAATTTTTCTACAGACACTTGGGTTGCTTCCATATTGTGATATTGTAAATAATGGTGCAAGAAACATAGTGGTGCATGTATCCTTTTAAGTTGCTGTTTTCATAGTCTTTGGGCAAATACCAGTAGTGTGATTGTTGGATCGTAGGGTAGTTCTATATTTAATTTTTTGAGGAACCTTCATACTGTTTTCCATGGTGGCCACCACAGTTTGCATTCCCACCCACAGTTCGCGAGGATTCTCCTTTATCCACATCCTCCCAACGCCTGCTCTTTCTTGTGCTTTTGATGTTAGCCATTCTGACAGGTGTGAGGTAATACCTCATTGTCCTTTGGATTTACATTTTTCTGATGATGGGTGATGGTGAACATCTTTTCACGGGACTGTTGGCCATTTGTATTTCTTCTTTGGAGAAATGTCTGTTCATGTCTTCTGCCTATTTTTTAACTGAATTATTTGTTTTTTGGGGGTCGAGTAGTATCAGTTCTATATGTTTTGGACACTATCCTTTTATTGCATATGATCTTTGCAAACATCTCCCTTTGAGTAGGTTGTCTTATTATTTTTATGTTTTCATTGTTCTTCTGCCGTGTGGAAACTTTTTATTTTGCTCTATTCCCAATAGTTTATTTTTGCTTTCATTTCCTTTGCCTCAGGAGACAGTCTAGAAAAACGTTGGTATGGTCCATGTCAAGAAGTTACTGTCTTCCCTCCTGTAGAATTTTTGTGGATTTAGGTCTCATATTGAGGTCTTGAAACTGTTTTGTGTTTGTCTGTATTGTGTAAGAAAGCAGTCTAATTTCATTCTTTTGTGCGTAGCTGTCTAGTTTTCCCAACACCATTTGTTGTAGAGACTGTCCTTTTCCCTTTTGATATCATTGCTTGCCTTGTGGAAGATTAATGGACCACATAATTGTGGGTTTCTGTCTGAACTCGTATCCTGTTCCTTTGGTCGCTGTGTCTATTTTTGTGCCGTACTCTCTTGTTAGGATGACTGCAGCTTTGTAGTATAACCTGAAATCTGAAATTGTGAGTCCTCCAGCTTTGTTTTTCTTTTCCACATTGCACTGGCTGTTCAGTATCTTTAGTGGTTCCATACAAATGTTTAGGATTGTTTATTCGAGGTCTTTTATTCTTTAATTTAAATTCAATTAGCCAACTTACAGTACATCATTAGTTTCAGATGTAGTCTTCAATAAATTACCAGTCGTGTGGAACACCCAGTGCTCATTGTATCGTGTGACCTCCTTAATGCCACTCACCCAGTTACCCCCCCCAACTTCTCCTCCAGCAATCATCAGTTTGTTGCGATAGTTAAGAGTCTATCATGGGTTTTCTCCCTCTGATGACTTCCCTTTCTATTTTCCCTCCCTATGGTCTTCTTCCCTGTTTCTGATATTCCACATAGGAGTGAAAGCATATGATCATTGTCTTTCTTTCATTGGCTTATTCCACTCAGCATAATACCCTCCAGCTCCACCCAGGTCGGTGTGATGGTAAGTATTCATCCTTTCTGATGGCTGAGTAATATTCCATTATATATATGATCCACATCTTCTTTATCCATTCATCTGTCCATGGTCATCTGCACTCTTTCCACAGTTTGTCTATTATGGATATTGCTGCTATGAACACTGGGGTGCATGTGTCCCGTCTTCACTACCTCTGTCTCTTTGGGGTAAATCCCCAGTAGTGCAATTGCTGGGACATAGGGTAGCTTTATTTATAACGTCTTGAGGAAACTCCGTACCATTTTCCAGAGTGGCTGTACCGGACTGCATTCGCACAGGGGTGTAAGAGGGTTCCCGTTTCTCCACATCCTCTCCAACATGTATAGTTTCATGTCTTCTTATTTTTAGATATTCGGCCTCGTGTGATATGGCATCTATAGGGGTTTAGATTTGCATTTCCCTGAAGCCAAGTGATATGAAGCATTTATGCCTGTATCTTTTGGTCACCAGTACATCGTCATCAGTGAAATGACTTCCCATTTTAATCCATCTCAAGACATAAAGCTGGGTAAGCACTGAAGCTGGATGATGCCATCGGTTGGAATTGTGGAGAATTTCAAAAGATCTCCATGGAGAGCAAGTTTAAAGGTCAGTGTGAAGCTACTAATTGGATCCGGGGAGATCTCTGAAAGTGGGGGTTCCCTGGGATGGGCTGAGGGGGGCCCTCCGATTTTCCTGCTATGAATCCTTTCTGCAGCCCCAAACGGACAGTTTCCTGCAGTGGGGCAGGCTGAGTCCTCTAGTCGTGCAGAGGTGAGCCCAATGCCTGGTACCTTGGAGGCAGGCAAACGGGGAGGGGACCCTCAGCAGAAGACCCAGGGTTAGGTTAGGCCTCAAGAGACAGCAGGTGCGAACTGCCCAGTGCTCAGAGAACTCCCAGGCCGACTGAGATGAGGGCACAAGGGCGGGTGAGTGTGAGCCTTGGGGTTTGATCCGGAAGGGCTCACAAAGGTCGGGGTTCACCAGCAGGGGCTCTGAGGGGGTGTCCCAGTTCTCTTGCCCTGAATGCTCTATTGTGCCCCAAAACGGTACAGTTTCCTGTGGGCTGCAGGCTGAGTCCTACGGTGGGGCTTGGGTGTCCCCAATCCCCCGGAGTTGGGCGCCAGGATCCTGGGGAGGGGCCCCTCTGTGGCCAAACTAGGGTAAGGGTTAGGGTCCAGGGGCCCGGCAGGGCCAATCTAGCAAGCTGTGCGGCGAGCTCCGTGGAGGGCTGAGATGAGGCCATGGGGGAGGGTGAGCATGGGCCTCAGGGTTGGGGCACGGGGGTTGCCAAAGGTGGGGACGGGCTCCGAGGGCCTCCCCAAGTTCTCGTGCCCTGTATGCTCTGTAGCGCCCCAAGGGGCACGGTTTCCTGTGGACTGGCAAGCTGAGTCCTGAGGCGGGGCACAGGTATCCCAATTCCCCGGGGCTGCGGTGTAAGGCTCCTGGGGAGGCCGCCAAACCCGCGGCTGACCTAGGGTTAGGGTTAGGCCCCAGGAGCCCCGCAGGCCCGATCTGCTGGCTGTATGGTGAGCTACACAGGCTGAGGTGAGGGTGTGGGGAGGGTGAGCGTGGGCCTCAGGGTTGGGGTGCGGGAGGCCGCCAAAGTTCACTGGGGGCTCAGGGGGGCCCTCCTGGTTCTCCCGCCCTGAATGCTCTATGGCCTCCCAAGGGGCACGGTTTCCTGCAAGGTGGCAGACTGAGTCCTGCGGTGGGGCTCAGGTGTCCCGAATCCCCGCGGCTGCGGCTCCAGGCTCCTGGGGAGGGGCCCCTCCACAGATGAACTAGGGTTAGGGTTGGGGCCCAGGAACCCCGCAGGCCAGATCTGCCCGCTATGTGGCGAGCTCTGCCACGGGTTGAGGTGAGGGTACGGGGTGGGGTGAGCATGGGCATCAAGGTTGGGGCTTAGGGATCGCTGAAGTTCTCCGGGGGCTCTGGGGGCCCTCCCGGTTCTCCCACCCTGAATGCTCTACAGCCTCCCAAGGGGCACGGTTTCCTGCGGGGTCACAGGCTTTGTCCTGCAGTGGGGCTCAGGTGTCCCCAGTCCCCGGGGCTGCGGCCCCGGGCCCCGGGGGAGGGGCCCTCCCTAGCCGACCTAGGGTCAGGACTAGGCCCCAGGAACCGGGCAGGACTGATCTGCCAGCTCTGCGACGAGCTTGGTGGCAGGCTGAAGGGAAGGCGTGGGGCGGGATGAGCGTGGGCCTCAGAGTTGGGGTGTAGGGGGCCGCCGAGGATTGCTGGGGGCTCAGGGGGGCCCTACTAATTCTGCACGGGATGCTCTGCGGCGTCCCAAGGGGCATGGTTTCCTGAGGGGTGGCAGGCTGAGTCCCGTGGTGGGGCTCAGGTGTACCCAATCCCCGGGGTTAGGGTACAGATTAGGGTACGGGTTAGGGTTAGTGTACGGGTTACAGTTAGTGTTCGGGTGAGGGTAGGGGTTAGGGTTAGGGTAAGGTGAGGTTACGGGTTAGGGTTGGCTTTAGGGGTTACAGGTTAGGGGTTATGGGTTACGGTACGGATTAGGGTTTAGGGTACGGGTTAGGGTTTAGGGTTTGGGTTTAGTGTACGGGTTAGGGTTAGGGTACGGGTTAGGGTATGGGTTAGGGTTTGGGTACAGGTTAGGGTACGCGTTAGGGTACAGTTTAGGGACGGGTTAGGGTACGGTTTAGGGTGCAGGTTAGGGTTAGGATATGGGTTAAGGTTAGGGTATGGGTTAGGGTTACGGTACGGGTTAGGTTACGGTTTAGGATTAGGGTTAGGGTACAGGTTAGGGTGAGGGTATGGATTAGGGTATGGGTTAGGGTTAGGGTATGGGTTATCGTTAGGGTTACGTTTTGTGTTAGGGATAGGGTACGGGTTTGGGTTTGGGTGTGGTTTAGGGTATGGGTTAGGATACGGGTTAGGTTTAGGTTAGGGTTAGGGTTAGGGTACGGTTTAGGGAACGGGTTAGGTTTAGGGTACGGTTTAGGGTTAGGGTATGGGTTAGGGTACAGGTTAAGTTACTAGTTAGGGTTAGGGTTCGGGTTAGGGTATGGGTTAGGGTCCGGGTTAGGGTTAGGGTACGGGTTAGGGTAAGGGTTAAGGTACGGGATAGGCTGCAGGTTAGTGTTAAGGCAGGGTACTGGTTAGGGTTAGGGTTTAGGGTTAGGGTTAGTATACGGGTAGTGTTAGGCTACAGGTTAGCGTACGGGTTAGGGTTAGGGTACGGGTTAGGTTCAGGGTTTAGGGTTTAGGGTTAGGGTACGAGTTAGGGGACGGTTTAGGGATAGTGTTAGGGTATGGGTTTGGGTTAGGGTTAGGGTACGGATTAGGGTACGTGTTAGGGTTAGGGTACAGGATAGGGTATGTGTTAGGGTTAGAATACGGGTTAGGGTACAGGTTAGGGTACGGTTTAGGGTTAGGGTAAGGGTTAGGGTACGGGTTAGGGTTAGGGTACGGGTTATGGGTAGGTTTAGGGGAAGGTGTAGGGTTGAGGGTAGGGTTAGGTTTAGGGGTTAGGGTTAAGGTTAGGGTTTAGGGTTTAGGTTTAGAGTTAGGGTTAGGGTTAGACCCCAGGAGGCCAGCAGGCCTGATCTGCCAGCTCTGCGGTGAGCGGTGGGAAGGGCTGAGGTGAGGGCGCTGGCGATGGGAGCGTGGGTCTCAGCGTTTTGGCGTGGGGGGCCTTCGAAGGTCATCGGTGGCTCGGAGGGCCCTGCCCGTTCTCCCACCCTGAATGAATGGTGGTACCCCTAGCGGCTCGGGTGCCAGCGGGGCAGCAGGGTGAGTTCGGTGCTGAGGCTCGGGGGTCCCCAATCCCCAGCGTTCAGCGCCAGTCCCCTTGAGAGAGGCCCCTCGGGGGCCAAACTAGGGTTAGGGATTGCCCCCAGGAGGATGACAGGCCCAATCCGCCAGCTGTGCAGTGAGCGGAGGGGCGGGCCGAGGTGAGGGCGCTGGCGAGTGGGAGCATGGGCCAAAGCATTTTGACTCAGGGGCATTCAGAGTTTGCCAGCGTCTCGGAGGGCCCTGCCTGTTTCTCCGCCCTGAATGACTGGTGGCGCCCCTAGCGGCCCAGGTGGCAGCAGGGCGGCAGGGTGAGTCTGGTGCTGGGGCGCGGGGGTCGCCAATCCCCGGCTTTGTGGTGCAGGCCCTTTGGGAGGGGCCCCTCGGGGGCTGACCTAGGGTTAGGGTTAGCCCCCAGAAGGCCGGCAGGCCCTATCTGCCCACTGTGCGTCGAGCGGAGGGGCGGGCCCTGGTGAGGGCGCTGGTGAGCGGGAGCCTGGGCCCAAGCGTTTTGGCGTGGGGGCCCTTTGAAGGACGCTGGGGGCTCGGATCGCCCTGCACGGTCCTCCACCCTGAATGACCAGTGGCGCCACTGGCGGCCCGGGTGGTTGCGGGGCGGCAGGGTAAGTCCGGCACTGGGGATTGGGGGTCGCAAATCCCCAGCGTTGTGGCGCCAGGCCCCTTGGAAGGGGCCACTTGGGGGCCGACCTAGGGTTAGGGTTAGCCCCCAGAAGGCCGGCAGGCCCGATCCGCTGCTGTGCGGCGAGCGGATGGGTGGGCCGAGGTGAGGGCGCTGGCGAGCGGGAGCGTGGGCCCCAGCGTTTTGGCACAGGCTGCTATCGAAAGTCGCCGAGGGCTCAGAGGGCCCTGCCCATTCTCCCGCCCTGAACGATCAGCGGCACCCTAGGGGCCCGGGTGTCGGCGGGGCATAAGAGTGAGTCCAGCGTTGCGACTCGGTGGTCCCCAATCCCCGGCGTTGCGGCGCCAGGCCCCTTGGGAGGGACCCCTCGTGGGCCGATCTAGGGTTAGGGTTAGCCCCCAGGAGGCTGGCAGGCCCGATCCGCTGCTGTGTGGGGAGCGGAGGGGCGGGCCTAGGTGAGGGCGCTGGTGAGCAGGAGCGTGGGCCCCAGCGTTTTAGCGAGGCTGCTATCGAAGTTCACCGAGGGCTCGGAGGGCCCTGCCCATTTTCCCACCCTGAATGAATGACGGCAGCCCTAGCAGCCTGGGTGGCGGCGGGGCGGCAGGGTAATTCCGGTGCTGAGGCTTGGGGGTCCCCAATCCCCGGCGTTGCGGCGGCAGGCCCCTTCAGATGGGCCCCTCTGGGGCCAACGTAGGGTTAGAGTTACCCCCAGGATGCCGGTAGGCCGGATCCACCAACTCTGCAGTGAGCGGAGGGGCGGGCCGAGTTGAGGGCACTGGTGAGCGCGAGCTTGGGACCCAGCGTTTTGGTGCGGATGACCTTCGAAAGTCGCCAGAGTCTCGAGGGCCCTGCCTGTTTACCAACCCTGAATGACCGGCGACGCCCCAGCGGGCCCGGTGTGGGCTTGGCGGCAGGGTGATTCCCGCGCTGCAGCTCGGGGGTCCCCAATCCCCTGAGTTCGGTGCCAGGCCCCTTGGGAGGGGCCCCTCGGGGGCCGACCAAGGGTTAGAGTTAGCTCCCAGGAGGCCGTCAGGCCCAATACTCCGGCTAGGCCGTGAACGGAGGGGCGGGCCGAGGTTAAGGCGCTGGCGAGCGAAAGCGTGGGCCCTGGCGTTTTGGCACAACGGGCCTTTGAAGATCACCGGGGCCTCGGAGGGCCCTGCCTGTTCTCCCGCCCTGAATGAAAGGCAGCACCCCTAGCGGCCTGAGTGGCGGCGGGGCTGCAGGGTGAGTCCGACGCTGGGGCTCGGTCGTCCCCAATCCCCGGCGTTGTGGCGCCAGGTCCCTTGGGAGGGACGCCTCGGGTGCCGACCTAGGGTTAGGGTTAGCCCCCAGGAGGTCGGCAGGCCTGATCTGCCGGCTGTGCAGCAAGCGGAGGGGCGGGCCAAGGTGAGGGCGCTAGTGAGAGGGAGTGTGGGCCCAAGCGTTTTGAAGTGGGAGGCCTTCAAACGTCGCTGGGGGCTCGAAGGGCCCTGCCCCTCCTCCCGCCCTGAATGACTGGAGGCGCCCCTAGCGGCCTGAGTGGCGGCGGGGCAGCAGGGTGAATCTGGCGCTGAGGCTCAGGGGTCCCCAATGCCCGGCGTTGCGTCTCCAGGCCCCTTGGGAGGGGCCCTTCCGGGGCCGACCTAAGGTAAAAGTTAGCCCCTGGAGCCTGGCAGGCACGATCTGCCGTCTGTGGCGAGCGGAGGCGCGGTCGAAGATCAGGGAGCTGACGAGCGGGAGAGTGGGCCCCAGCGTTTTGGCGCTGGGGGCCTTCGAAGGTCACCAGGGCAGGGAGGGCCCTGCCTGTTCTCCCACCCTGAATGATCGGTGGTGCCCTAGCGGCCCGGTGTTGGCGGGGTGGAAGGGTGAGTCCAGCGTTGCGACTCGGGGGTCCCCAATCCCTGGCGTTCCGTGGCAGTCCCTTTGGGAGGGGCCCCTCGGGGGCCAACCTAGGGTTAGGGTTAGCCCCCAGGAGGCCGGCAGCCTCAATCCACCGGCTCTGCGGCGAATGGAGGGGTGAGCCAAGATGAGGTCGCTGGCGAGTGGGAGCGTGGGCCCCAACATTTTGGCTTGGGGGGCCTTCGAAGGTCACAGGGGGCTCGGAGGGCCCTGCCCGTTCTCCCCGCCATGAAGGACCAGCGACGCCCCCAGCGCCCCGGGTGGCGGCGGGGTGGCAGGGTCAGTCCGGCGCTGGGGCTCGGGGGTCCCCAATCCCCAGCGTTGCAGCGCCAGGCCCTTTGGGAGGGGCCCCTCGGGGACTGTCCTAAGGTTAGGTTAGCCCCCAGGAGGCCGGCAGACCCGATCCGCCGGCTGTGCGGTGAGCGGAGGGATGGACCGTGGTAGGGCGCAGTCGAACCGTAGCGTGGTATCCAGCATTTTGGCGTGGGGGGCCTTCGTATTTCACCAGGGGCTCGGAGGGCCCTACCGGTTATCCCGCCCTGAATGACCGGCGGCGCCCCTAGCGGCCCGCGTGGCGGCGGGGTGAGCCGGGCGCTGCGGCTTGCGGGTCCCCAATCCCTGGCGTTGCGGCACCAGGCCTCTTGGGAGAGGCCACTCTGGGGCCCACCTAGGGTTAGGGTTATCCCTGAGGAGCCTGGCAGGCTGGATCCGCTGGCTGTGCAGCTGGGGGGGGGGGCGGGCCGAGGTGAGGGCGCTGGAGAGCGGGAGCGTGGGCCTCAGCGTTTTGGTGCGGGGGACCTACGAACGTCGCCGGGGGCTCGGAGGGCCCTGCCCGTTCCCCCACCCTAAATGACCGGCGGCGCCCCAAGTGGCCTGGGTGGTGGCGGAGCGGCAGGTTGAGTACATTGCTGGGGCTCAGGGGTCCCCATCCCGGGCCTTGTGGGGCCACGCCCCTTGGGAGTGGACCCTCAGGGACTGACCTAGGGTATGTGTTAGCACCCAGGAAGCCAGCAGGCCCGATCTGCCGCTGTGCAGCAAGCGGAGGAGTGGGCTGAGGTGAGAGCGCTGGCGAGCGGGAGCATAGTACCCAGCGTTTTGGCACGGGGGGCCTTAGAAGGTCTCCAGGGCCTAGTTGGGCCTTACCCGTTCTCCTGCCCTGAATGACCGGTGGCGCCCCTAGGGGCCCAGGTGGCGGTGGGGCGGCATGGTGAGTCCGGCGCTGTGGCTCCGGAATCCCCAATCCCAGGCGTTGCGGCGCCAGGCCCCTAGGATGGGCCCCTCGGGGGGAAAACCTAGGGTTAGGGTTACCCTCCAGCAGGCGGCAGGCTCAATCCGCCGCCTGTGCGGCAAGTGGAGGGGTGGGCCGAGGTCAGGTCGCTGGAGAGCAGGAGCGTGGGCCCCAGCGTTTTGGCTGTGGGGGCCTTCGAAGGTCACTGGGGGCTCGGAGGGCCCTGCCCGTTCTCCTGACCTGAATGACTGACGGTGCCCCTAGCGGCCCGGGTGGCAGCGGGGCAGCAGGGTGAGTCCGGCGTTATGGTTCGGGGATCCCCAATCCCCAGCGTTGCGGCACCAGGCCCCTTGGAGGGAACCCTCTGGGGCCGACCTAGGGTTAGAGTTAGCCCCCAGGAGGCCGGAAGTCCCGATCCGCCGGCTGTGCGGTGAGCGGAGAGGCGGGCCAAGTTGAGGGCGCTGTCGAGCGTGAGCATCGGCCCCGGCGTTTTGGCGTGGATGGCATTCGAAAGACGCCGGAGTCTTGAGGGCCCTGCCGGATCTCCCACCGTGAATGACCGGCGACGCCCCAGCAGGCCCAGTGTCGGCTTGGCGGCAGGGTGAGTCCGGCGCTGCAGCTCAGGGGTCCCCAATCCCCTGCGTTTGGCGCCAAGCCACTTGGGAAGGGCCCCTTGGGGGCCGACCTAGGGTCAGGCTTAGCCCCCAGGAGGCCGGCAGGCCCGATCCCTCTGCTGTTCCACGAGCGGAGGGGCAAGCCGATGTGAGGGCGCTGGCGAGGGAAGCGTAGGCCCAAGCATTTGGCAGGGGGGGGCTTAGAAGGTCGCCGCGCCTCGGAGGGCCCTGCCAGTTCTCCCGCCATGAATGATCAGCAGCGCCCCTAGCGGCCCGGGTGACGGCGGGGTGGCAGGATGAGTCTGGCGCTGGGGCTCGGGGGTCCCCAATCCCCAGCGTTGCAGCGCCAGGCCCCTTGGGAGGGGCCCCTCAGGGGCCGACCTAGGGTAAAGGTTAGCCCCTGGAGGCCGGCAGGCACGATCCGCCATCTGGGGCGAGCGGAAGCGCGGTCGAAGATCAGGGCTCTGGCGAGCGGGAGAGTGGGCCCCAGCTTTTTGGCGCTGGGGGCCTTCGAAGGTTACTAGGGCAGGGAGGGCCCTGCCTGTTCTCCCGCCCTGAATGATCGGCAGTGCCCTAGTGGCCCGGGTGTCGGCGGGGCGCAAGGGTGAATCCAGCATTGCGACTCGGGGGTCCCCAATCCCCGGCATTCGGCGGCAGTCTCTTTGGGAGGGGCCCCTCGGGGGCCGACCTAGGGTTAGGGTTAGCCCCCAGGAGGCCGGCAGCCCCGATTCGCCAGCTGTGCAGCGAGCGGAGGGCGGGCCGAAGTGAGGGCGCAGGTTAGCGGGAGCATGGGCCCCATCGTTTTGGCGTGGGGGTCCTCTGAAGGTCGCTGGGGGCTCCTAGGGCCCTGCCCGTTCTCCCGCCCTGAATGACCAGCAGTGCCCCTAGTGGCCCGGGTGGCGGCAGTGCGGCAGGGTGAGTCCGGCGCTGTGGCTCAGAGGTCCACAATCCCCAGCATTCCCGCGCCAGACCCCTTGGGAGTGGCCCCTCTTGGGCCGATCTTGGGTTAGGGTTAGCTCCCAGGAGGCCGGCAGGCCCGATACGCCGGCTAGATGGCGAGCGGAGGGATGGGCTGAAGTAAAGGCGCTGGTGAGCGGGAGCGTGGGCCCCCGCGATTTGGCGCGGGGGGCCTTTAAAGTTAACTGGGGGCTCAGAGGGCCCTGCCCCTTCTCCCGCCCTGAATGACCGGCGGCACACCTAGCGGCCCGGGTGGTGGCACGGCGGCAGGGTTAGTCCGGTGTGAGGCTCGAGGGTCCCCAATCCCCAGCGTTGCAGCGCCAGGCTCCTTGGGATGGGTCCCTCTGGGGCTGGCCTAGGGTTAGGGTTAGCCTCCAGGAGGCCAGCAGGCCCGATCCGCGGCTGTGCGGCTCCCGGAGTGTTGGGCTGAGGTGAGGGCGCTGGGGAGCCTGAGCAATAGCCCAAGCTTGTTTGTGCGGGTGCCTTCGAAGGTCGGGGGCGGCTCGGAGGGCCCTGCCGTTTCTCCCGCCCTGAATGACCGGCAGCGCCCCTAGTGGCTTGGGTGGCGGAGGGGCAGCAGGGTGAGTCCCGCGCTGGGGCTCTGGGGTCCCCAATCCCTGGCATTGTGGTGCCAGGCCCCTTGGGAGGGGCCTCTCGGGGGCCAACCTAGGGTCAGGGTTAGCCCCCAGGAGGCTGGCAGGCCCGAACCGCCGGCTGTGCGCCAAGTGGAGCACAGGCCCAGGTGAACGTGCTGGCAAACCGGAGCGTGGGCCCCAGCGTTTTGGTGCCGGGGGCCTTTGAAAGTCGCCGTGGGCATGGTGAGCATTGCCCGTTCTCCCGCCCTGAATGAACGGCGGTACCCCTAGCGGCTCGTGTGCCAGTGGTGCGGCAGGGTGAGTCTGGTGCTGTGGCTCGGGGGTCCCCAATCCCTGGCATTGTGGCAGCAGGCCCCTTTGGAGGGGCCCCTCTCTTGGGCCGACCTAGGGTTAGAGTTAGCCCCCAGGAGGCTGGCAGGCCCGATCCGCCAGCTGTGCGGAGAGCGCAGAGCGGAGGGGCGGGCCGAGGTGAGGGTGCTGGCAAGCTCCAGCGTGGGCCCCAGTGTTTTGGCGCAGATGGCCTTCAAAATTCACCGGAGTCTTGAGGGCTCTGCCCGTTCTCCCACCCTGAATGACCAGCGACGCACCAGCGGGCCCGATGTCGGTGGGGAGGCAGGGTGAGTCGTAGACATGAGTTGAAAGATGGCTTTGATACAATTTTTTTTAAGTTTTTTTTTAATATTATGTTAGTCACCATACAGTACATCCCGGGTTTCCAATGTAAAGTTCGATGATTCATTAGTTGCGTATGACACCCAAGGCACCATGCAATACGTGCCCTCCTTACTACCCATCACCAGTCTATCCCAATCCCCCACCGCAATCCTCTCTGAAGCCCTCAGTTTGTTTCTCAGAGTCCATGGTCTCTCATGCTTCATTCCCCCTTCTGATTACCCCCCTTTCTTTATCCCTTTCTTCCCCTACCGATCTTCCGAGGTCTTATGTTCCATAGATGAGAGAAATCATATGATAATTGTCTTTCTCTGCTTGACTTATTTCACTTAGCATTATCTCCTCCAGTGCCGTCCATGTTGCAGCAAATGTTGAGAACTCGTTCTTTCTGTTACCTGAGTAATATGCCATTGTATATATGGACCACAACTTCTTACTCCAGTCATCTCTTGAAGGGCATGTCGGTTCCTTCCACGATTTAGCTATTGTGGACATTGCTGCTATGAACATTGGGGTGCATATGGCCCTTCTCTTCACCACGTCTGTATCTTTGAGGTAAATACCCAGTAGTGCAATGGCTGGATCATAGGGTAGCTCACTTTTTAACTTTATAAGGGACCTCCACACTGTTTTCCAGAGTGGCTATACCAACTTGCATTCCCACCAACAGAGTGGGAGGGATCCCCTTTCTCCACATCCTCTCCAACAATTGTTGTTTCTTGCCTTGTCAATTTTTGCCATTCTAACTGGCATAAGGTATTATCTCAGTGTGGTTTTGATTTGAATTTCCCTGATGGCTAATGATTTTGAACATTTTTTCATGTGTCTGTTAGCCATTTGTACATCTTCATTGGAAAAGTGTCTGTTCACATCTTCTGCCCATATTATAATTTGCTTATTTTTTTTCTTTTGTATTGAGTTTGAGGAGTTCTTTGTAGATCTTGAATACCAGTCTTTTATCTATAATGTCATTTACAAATTCTCCCATTCCGTGGGCTGGTGCTTAGTTTTTTTTACTGTTTCCTTGGCAGTGCAGAAGCTTTTTGTCTTGATGAAGCCCCACAAATTCGTTTTATCTTCTGTCTCTCTTGCCTTTGGATATGTGTCATGAAAAAGTTTACTTTGGCCGATGTCGTGGAGGTTGCTGCCTATGTTCTCCTCTAGGATTTTGATGGATTCCTGTCTCACTTCAAGGTCTTTCATCCATTTGGAGTTTATTTTTGTGTATGGTGTGAGAGAGTGGTCATGTTTCATTCTTTTGCATGTAGCTGTCCAATTTTCCCAGCACCATTTATTGAAGAGACTGTCTTTTTCCCACCGGATGTTTTTTCCTGCTTTATCAAAGATTAGTTGCCCAAAGAGCTGAAGGTCCATTTCTGGGTTCTCTATTCTGTTCCATTGGTCTATGTGTCTGTTCTTGTACATGCTGTCTTTGTGATCACAGCTTTGTAGTACAGCTCGAAATCCGGCATTATGATGCCCTCAGCTTTGTTTTTCCTTATCAACAGTTCCTTGGAGATTTGGGGCCTTTTCTGGTTCCATACAAATTTAAGGACTATTTGTTCCAGTTCTTTGAAAAATGTCATCGGTATTTTGATCAGGATAGCATTGAATGTGTAGATTGCTCTGGATAGCATGGACATTTTAACTATGTTAGTTCTTCTGATCCATGAGCATGGAATATTATTCCATCTTTTCTTGTCTTCCTCAATGTCTTTCAAGAGTGATTTGTAGTTTTAGAATACAGATCCTTTAAGTCTCGGTTAACTTAATGCAAAGGTAACATATGGTTTTTGGTGCTCTTGCAAATGGGATGGATTCCCTAATTTCTCTTTCTTCAGTCGCATTATTTGTTTATAGAAATGCAACTGATTTCTGAGCATTGATTTTGTATCCTGCCACATTGTTCTTTCTTAAAGACTGGTTAATGGCCCTTTCCTTATGCTTTCATTCCCACTCGGAAACATGCATCCATCATCGTGACAGACGTTAGGATTCGGAGGACCCTTTCCATACCCTCTTCTTACTGAGAGTTACGTCTATGGCAGTTTAATTAATGTTCAACACACATACTGGGAAACACTGGTGCCTTCACTAATCGATGTTGCTGTCTCTCTGCACAAACTTGGTTCGCTGAATTAAATAATGGCACTTTCTTTTCCTTTTCACAAAACCTTTTCAAACGGCTTTCCTCCTCATGACAGATGTGAGTTGAGAGATGCTTTCTGTGTAGTGTTCTTAAGTAGTTAAACAAAGGGCATTATCTTGATGCTTGCAGACCCCATTTTGCACAATGCTCCCAATCCATGACACCAGATGTGAGGTGCAAGATGCTTTTATATAGAGTGTTCTCTCCTAGCGTAAAGCAGGTGACACCTTACTTATGCATTCATGGACACTTTTGAAAAACTTGCCACCTTCCTAAGAGAAGACTTGACTTGGACAATGGTGTCTATTCGGTGTTCTGACTGAGATTTGTGAAAATTGCCCTTAAGGTTCATCACACTTTTTGGAAAACTTGGGTGTGTTCATCGGTCCTGATGTTGGTTTGATGTTGCCTTCTATCAACACTGAGTTGGTTCTCACAACTACTTAGATAGGACCTCTCCTTCTGCTTTCACTTGCACTTCTGCAAGTACTTCTTCATTACAGAAGATGTGAATTGGAAGATCTTTTCCCAAGGGTGTCCTTACCTGAGCATACAGCATGTTCCTTACGTTTTCATACAAACTTTTGGAACATACATCCATCCTCATGAACGTAGATATGATTTGGAATGTTGTCTCTAGATGGTGCTCTTTCACATCTATGGCAGTTCCCTTAAGGTTCAACACATGTAATGGGAAACCCTGCTCTCTTCACTGATCAATGTTGCCGTCTCTCTACCCAAACTTGGTTCTCTGAACTGACTGATGGCACTTTCTTTTCGTGTTCACACAACCTTTTCTAATGGCTTTCCTCCTTTTTTTTGGAAATTTTGTTTGGAAATTTTAATATGCCTTTCTTAATATTTGATAGAGCAGACAAAACTCGGTCACAAATGTGACCTAATTGACGTCTATGGAACATTCGATAATAAGTGCAGAATACATTATTTTCCAGCGGTCATAGACTATTTACCCAAACAGATGATATGTTGGACCATGAATCATGTCTACATTTTAAAATACTGAAAATGACTAGATTCTATTCTTAGGCCTCCAAGGAATAGAGCCCTAGTCCTCATCAAAAGAAGACCAGGCAGTCCCTCTATGTTTAAAAATTCAATGTAACTTTGCTGCATATCTTAAGGGTCAGAGAGGGGATCGCAGTGGATATTTGCCACCTTTTCTACATCAGGGCTCACACACAATGGCCCTTTGTCTCTGAAGAACACTGACTATCCTAACGTAGACAGGAGTTAAGCCTCCTATCAGAGTTCTGCATGTGCCAGCCACACCTGGCAGTCTTGGCCTGGGCCCACCACCACCTCCCTCCAGCTTTCCTTCTTGGTGGCATTGAGTTAAGGGAGTCAACATAGCCATATGGAGATGGGAGCTCCCCTCTCCTAGTGATGATGGTGCTATTGTCCCCACCAGTCTATCAACATGATTTCTGAGAGAATTACGACACAATAGCAGCTTCTTGACCTTCCTTAAGGTTTAAAAATCATCTTGTGAGTCATCTTTTCAAAAAACGGTTTCACCATGTGTTCTTTTCTCTGGAAAAGAAATAGACCCAATGGTAATTATGGCTCCTGAGCACCTGCTCTTGGGAGATTGCATAGTGGCTCTGTTTAGCAGTCTCCCTCTTAAACTTCTCAACTAGGGTGTATATAGAATGAGTCCCATTTCCTAGATGGATAGACAAGGGCTCAGAGATTATATGAATTACAGAGGATTTTAGTGTCAGCAACCTAAGTGGGATCTCCAAACTGACTCCAAAACCCTTGTTCTTCCATACAGGGTACCATTTCGCTCTTACCTCTGGTCTTGTTGATCTGGAAACCTAGGAAGTATTAGGATTTTCTTGTGTGGCCAAATGGAACGAATTCGGCTGCCTTTTCACCTCTGCCCATCATGACCATGAAGATAATTATCTCAGTGGAGGACCTTTGAGTAAGAGACTTAAAGATCCCTTAGAATAGAGATACTATACTATTTTTCTGATATTAAAGTGCCTGAAAGAACTATCCTTTTTTAATTGATGGAAGCTCTTGGTGGAAAGGTCGGAAAGACTATTTGAAAACACTCAGCCTCTTCTACAGAGTGAGACAATGCCTCTAAAGATTGCTAAAATATTCCCTTACCTCTGATTATTTACTTCCCAACTATCGCAGTGTTTCTATGTTAGGATTACGATTTCCATGAGGCAAAAGTTGCGGAGAAAGAACTTAGTGTATCCAGGGGCACTTTCGTATTGTGACAGTGAGCTATTCTGTTGTATTCTGTAGTCCAAGGGAATGGTGCCAGACATCTCTAAGATGTCTAAAATTCTGACTGTAAATGATCTCTATGCTTCAGAGATTTGGGCAGGACAAGGGAGGAGTCCAGAGACTGTAAACGCCTCTGTTACCTGTGTTGACCATGGAGCAGGTAACCTTCTGTAGGGGTCCTTTTGATGTCTCTGAGCTATGGGAAAGGTGCTTTCATCTCAAGCTCCTCCATTTGGTAGTGGTGATAAGGATAAGAGTAATTTTTATCCCATACCATCTGTGGACCCTGATCTTGACCTCCTAGGGAAACCCTCCTTTATCATTTCACCCAGCTCAAAATGACCGGGCAAACTCTCAAAGTATGGGCCCTATTTCTGCCCCCAGCACATATTGTCCATCTGTTTCAAAAACAAAAAAGAGAACAAAAAAATGCCCTTGCCAACATCAAGGTGAGAACACAAAAGAACCTCTCTGTCCCCCGTAAGATTAAAGTCATACCGACTTGTACATACTGAAAAGATAAGAAAAGTCTGTCACTTTCTGGGATCTTCTGCCTCATCGTGATGGGTAACTGTACCTAACACAAAACAGAACAAATATATAACCCTGCCCTAAATGTTCCTTCCCTGGAGCACTCCCTTCTTTGTGAAGACTGTGTCTCCCAGGCATCTGACCTGACTTGGGTTTGAATAAAACTCTCTTCATTTCTCTCTAAAATGTTTTAAAATGTTCCTTCCTTTAGTGTTGACAATAACACTATGTTTTCTTTTCAAGTGAAAAATAAATGTTCCTGGTTCACAACCGTGACAGCTGTTCCTCCTGGCCCCTACCCTGCAGAACCAAGCATGTGTATATAGATTCCAGCACAAATGGGCTCATCCTAGAAGGATGCTTTGAAGGTCTGAGAAGCACTATCCACTCCATGGGTGAGACAAGAAGGCAAAGCTATTCCCACTTGGAGCATTCCTTTTGGGGCTTAAAATTGCCTTGGACATGCATGAAAGCATTGCCATTTCCTAAAGCCCAAAGCTGGAACAGTCTGAGAGCAGCTGACCTAGCCAGAATCCAGGCACACACCTGTAGGAAGGGTTGGTGCAGAAGGGAAGGGGCAGGGCTCTGAGGGTGTTCTGCAGCTAGAGGGGTCCGCGGAAGGGGCAGTGTATGTGTGTGTGTGTGTGTGTGTGTGTGTGTGTGTGTGTGCTTGGGGCCCTGCCCGTGATCACAGTCATGCCTGCGCTGGGCATTGAGCCAAGGAGGCAGGTCTTGGACCCCTTGCACTCCCAGAGTTGTGAGTCATGGGGCCGGTTGCCCCGCATTCAAGGGGCTGGAAACCGCACACTCCCAAACCAATCACCCCATGGGGGTGGAGCTACGTCTCTGTGGGCAAACCCAGAGCAGACCTAGGATGCAGACTGGGAACCAGGGAAGGGGAGCTCTGAGAGATTCAAAGTGTGGAGTTCCTGGCTGAGTGAATGCATGCTGTGTGCCTGTGTGGGGCATGGTCTGGGAGTAGGGGCACCCCGGGTGAGAGGTGGGGTTCTGGAAGGGCATGTGGAGGGAGTTCATTTGGAGACTCAGTTGAGTTTTCTTTTTCCCTTGATAGTCTCTTCTGCCTACTCTCTGTCAACTGGCCTTACATAGCAAACACATGGACTCCAGGGCACCTGCTCAGCAGAGCTTTTGTGGTATTGGTCGCAGACATTCCAGGGTTTCACTTGTTCCCCGCAAGAGCGAGAGTAAGGACCGCACGGTCCCCAACTTCAGTGCGGTGCCCCTGTCCCCCGACACAGTGCAGGTAATGGACCTTGAGCAGTTCCCCAAGTTCAGCAGGGTGTTCCCTGTTCCTTCAGGCACATGTGTGGCACTAGGAAACCCCAGAGCCGTTACCCAACTTCAGCATTGTGCTGCCTGTTCCCTGGGAATGGTGGCAATGGGCTGGAAGATAATTACTACTAAAAGACAAGTCTGTGTTTCCCCTTCTCCCAGAAACTGCAGCAGGCATGCTGATTTTAGGCCCGAGGAGCCGCCTTCTCCCCACCTAACAACACTTCTCTTCTCTGGCTCCATGAGTCCCGAGGTTTTGAACGTCTGCATCTGAGTCAGTGAGGCAGCTTGACACAGGACACCAGCATTCAGAGACAGCGGCAGGTCCATTTGGAGAAATGTCATATCTACGTCAGGACTGGAGGTAACACCTCTCATTAACCCACTATCTCCTGGGCTTTTCTCTTTTCTCTAGTTGAGCCATGAAGTAAAACTTAAGTAATAGTTGTCAGTGTTCTGAATTTGGTGAAGGAGGTACTTAGTTTCTGAGCTTAGAGCACTTTGCAGGGGATCCCATTTTCTCTGTTCATTGACTGCTTATGAATGTATTTTGAACAGCTGTTTCCTAGAAACACTCTTTCATTAGAAAGGGAAGGTTAGATTTACTCTTTGTGTATTTTTAAGATATACATCTAACAGTGTTTATTCAGTTGGGCCTACGATATGGGTGAGTGGCCACCATTTAGGGTTAGATGGCTTTTTGTCGTCAGATACAGATATGGATGATGTCTTGTCATTTGTCAAAGGTGATGTTTCATTACTGATTAGTCTTTTCATCCCAAGAATTACAATGAGGGTCGAGGGAAAATTCAAAATTATTCAAAGCAGCCTTTTCCTGTTTAAAAGTTAAGCTTGACTATCTATCTTTACTAGATGTATCAACTCAATATTTTGAGGTGCCATATTCTCTCTGTCATTTCTTTGGTGGTGCAGTCAGAAGGAGAGTCTTTGGGAATTCCTTTGGATAGAGTCATGCTGGTGGCTTCAAGGGGCCTGGTGACGGGAGCCCTGGGCTGAGTTCTGGAACTACTTGCTTGACGCTGGGTGAGTCAGGTTATCCCACAGAGTTTCTGTTTCCTCCTTATGAGATTGCTGGAAGGTGAAATAAGTCAAGCAGAGAAAGGCAATTTTGATACGGATTCACTCATTTATGGAACAGGAGAAATAGCAGGGAGCTCAGTAGGAGAAGGAAGGGAAGAATGAAGGGTGGGGTAAACAGAAGGGGGAATGAACCACGACAGACTATGGACTCTGGGAAACAAACTGAGGGCTTCAGAGGGATTTGGTGGGGGGTTGGGATAGGCCGGCGATGGGTATTAAGGAGGGCACGTATTGCATGGAGCCCTGGGTGTTGTACGCAAACAATGAATCATGGAACACTACATCAAAAACTAAGGATGTAGTGTATGGTGACTAACATAACATAATAAAAAAAAATTTAAAAAAGAAAATAAAGAAATTGATGGAAGGTCATATCTGTGGAAAGTCTTTACACAGAAACTGTTCTGCCTATTGAAGAGCAACTAAAAACGAGGTGATTTGGGCTCTATTATTCTGTAAATAATAATTTTAAAACTCCCCATCCTAGGGATATGGTATTTTATTGCATAAGGAGGCCTGAGAAGGCTGCAATGAAAGATTGCGATCTCAGAACACGTTCATGTTCCATGCATACATCACTTAACAGTTTGCACAGGTAGGAAGGTAAGTGGAGATAAATATGAAAGAAAGGGAAAGAAGGTGTGAACCATTCATTAGGTAGCCTTCTCCCTTTCTCAGGAAAGCCTTGGGCCAGTGTAATTTTGGGAAAGGAGGGGGAATCCTGGAGCTTTGCAGCAGATGGGGGTTCCAGGTCTGGGTAGAGGTGACGGGTCCCAGAGGAGAGCTGAGTGCATTCTGCAGCAGGGTATGGGCAGGGCGCGCTCGTGGGGTGGCTGTGGTCTCCCATGTGAACGTTGTGACAGGTGAGGGCTGTGAGCTGGTTCCTGGCTGAGGACAGTTGAGGCACAGGTGGAGAGCTGGCCGAGTCCCTTCTTCAGGGCCACCAGCCTCAGCCAGCACACACAGAATCATCGTTTGTCCCTGTCACTCCCATTCAGGCAGTCAGAGTTGCCAGGCCGAGATGTTTGCTGGAGCTTCTTTCCTTGCATGTGTGTGAAGTTTCAAACCTGAAGTGATGGACATGATGGGTCCTCAGAAAATCCGTAACTCTTTTATTTCCTGCTCTTATATCGACCAGTGAAGTGAATCGGACCGGCTAGTAGAAGGGGCTATCTGTGCGTTTTTATTTCCCAGTTTAATTAAAGAATGGGAAAACAGTCTTGTGAAGTATTAAAAGAATCCTTTGTTGGTGTTCATGTCCCCCCCCCCCGGGGTGGGGGTGCTTACCTGGAGACCCATCCAGGGCTCTGGAAGCTTGACCCGGTGAGTCACTTGCGACTTGAGCTGGGGAATTAATGAAGAAAACAGAATGAATGCTGGAGTTTGCCTGTATCGTTTGGACTCAGACAAGTCCATGTAGCATCGGAACTCTTCACCCATGAGGCGTGTCGGGATCCCTGAGGTTGTGGGCTTTGCTTTATGGGCTGAGGTTTTGTCTTCATCCTTATCTGGACAAGAGTCATGCCATCTGGCAATGGAGATCCAAATCCTTAGGTGACCATATCATCATCATCATTATCATGATTATTAATTATTAATTATTATTATTTTAAGAAGCAAGAGAGACATTGACTTTGAAATAAAATTATCAAAAGAAAGAACACAAGGTCAAATATATACGTGATGATTGAACTTGTGGTATCTCTCATTGGTGTGGGTCTTGTAGGGCTGCCCGAATGAGAAAGACCAAGGAATTCTATGTGGATAAAAGTGTGCTGTACACAGGGATTGTTTTATTCCATCATTTGACCTCTCTCTCTGAAGGGAAAATAGAGTGGTGACTGGAGCTTGGTTCTGATTGGAAGGCCTGGGAGGTCAGTGAATCGAAAGAGCAGTGTTCATGCTTACATGGTTCTCAGTGCCCAGTGAGCGAAGTTTGGACACTTGGACTCGGAAGCATTGGTGTTCAGGGAGGATGTTGTCCGAGTTTGCAGCACATCAAATCACTTGGCTGGTCTGCCTATTGGGCCAGTTTCTGCCTTTCTAAGGGCAGCTTGAAAGTGGCTTGTAAACCTAGGACATTTGTGGAGTGTTCTGCATGGGACCACTGTGTGGGCCAGTGTAGACACAACACAGGGAATTCCAGAGCTAATGATGAGCATGTTTGTGAGGCTGGAGTTTGCTTCTCTGTGAGAAGGATTGAGCTGGAGTGGAAAGAAGTCTCTGGGTCTTAGGACTCACTGAGCCGATCCAAGCCTGGCAGGGTGCTGAGATCAGATGTCTGTTTCCCAGGATTTTGGCCAGAGGGATATTTGGGCTCTGGGCAGCATCTCTGCTCAGTTTTCTTGGATGAGCACCTCAGGGAAGAGGAGTAAGTGTGTGTGCTCACCTGTCATCGAGGAAGGTTTCTGGTTTCAGGTTTCGTGTACAGGTGAATTCCTCATATGGCTCCCTTACCTGATGGTGTTCAGGGTGCAGGAGGTGGATGGACCCCCTCGTCCCGGGCATCCTGGCTGTGTAAGAGTCCTGGGGCACCTTTCCCCCTGGACTTTGGACCAGGAAATTGGGAGCAGTAGGTGATGAAGCCATCAGTTGATGCCTCAGTTTCTTCCCTGCCAAGATGAACTGGAGATTATAATAAGTGCTATGGAAATATAAAGGAGGAGACAGGACTGGGGGTGCTGAAGGGAAGGTGGGGGTGGTGTTTGGTATTCACATAGGGGTCAGGTGGTACTTCACTAGGAGGGTGATGCTTGAGTCAAGATCTAGGGAAGGTCAGTGATATCACATGAAGAGCATTCTAAACAGAATGGAAAGCATGTGCAAAGGCCCCAGGGAAGGAGCATACCAGGTGCATCCATGAGCTACAAGATGGCCCTGTGACCACAGGCGACAGCTTAGGACTTGCATCATCAAGGTGACAGAGTGTGACAGAAAGCCATAGCAGGGCTGTGACCCCATGGGACCCTGTTTCACTGGGTCATCCTGGCTGCAGGGTTGAGAACAGATGACAGAGGGTTGAGGTTGGGCAAGGGAGGTCAATGATGACTCTTTTCCAGGAACTCAGGCAAGAGATGGGCTCCAGTGTGGTCCAGACAGGCGGCCTTGAAAGGAGTGGTGAGTCCTACGGTGGGTACGTCTTAAAGATGGAGCTCACAGAATTTGCCGACAGCTTAGATATTGAGGATGGGAGAAAGGAGGAACTGGGGTAACTCCCAGCTGTTGTGGGTTGTCCTGAGCGAGGGGAAGGAGAAGGTATCTGGGGGTAGGAGGTAGTCCGCATTCGGCATGCTGAGGAAGGTGCCTTTCTGGGTGGATCTGCTGAGGTTTGTTTCCAGGAGAAGCTTTCACATCTCCTCCCTCAGCAACGGTGAAGTATAAGTATTCCCCATTTTTTAAAAGTTCATGGGAAGACACTTGGCTTTTTGGAAAGATCTCCGTTATCACCTGGTTTCACTAATGGGAAGAAACCTGAAGAGGATGTTCCTTATGAAAATAGTTGAACGGTGAGCTTTGCATTCAGCATCTGTTTGGGGAGAAGCACGACAGACGCAGTGTGCACCGTAACCAGCTCCTTCCTGTAAACCGCTCTCCGTGTCCAGCCACCAGCGCTTTGAATTCTGTTTGTGAGCATCTGCTGTGCTTTCTCTCCATTTATTTTCGGCATCCATTAGGAATTGTGTCCTGGGTCCTGAGAAATGCCAACAATAAGTAAATTTAGGAGTCTGAGCATGGTCACTAATTTTTCCATATTAATTAATGGTCATTCCTTCTTTACACCCTTTCTGCTCTGAAAGGTTTCCTAGGAGTACCGTACTTTCAAAGAGCTGGGGAACCTGTACCCCATCCTGCGGGGTTCACTTTAGTCTCCATGCTGCACAGAACATTCCATGGCTGTCGGATTTTAACACACAAACCTGTATCTTTGACCACCTTCACCCTTCCCATCCTCCTCTGAATCAGGCACCCACAAATCTATTCTCCATATCTATGTGTTCAGTAATTTCTTTCCCCATGTTGTATGTACATGTGAGCATCTGTAATTGCCTTTCTGTGTCTGAGTTCTTCAGGAGGGAGCCCCATCAGTCATCTGATAGAGCACTTTCATGGATCCCCTGTGAGGCAAGGATGATGCCCGGCCTTGGAGGGGGGCCACAGGTCTGCCCTCAGGATCCATGTCTCCCACTCCAGCCTTTTCAGAATGGACCTCTCACACCAAATCTAGGGTTAGGGGTAAGGCATAGGAGAATGAGAGTTCCAATAGGGTGGATGTGTCCAGAATTTCCACGGTGGGGGCGGGGATTGATGGCATGGGTTGGGGTGAGTGTGAAGCAGTGGGTTTGTGCCCATGAGCCAGTGAATGTGGGGGATCGAGGGAATCAAGTACAGAAGTAATTAGGATTTCTCCCCCTCGACCTCCTTTCTGGAGTCCCAAATAAAACGGTTTCGCTTTGGGTGGCATACTGAGGCCTTAGGTATGACTCAGGCTTCTTCATCTCCGTATCTTTGGAGGCAGACCTCTGGGAGTGGACTACTCAGAATCCAACCTATGATTACTGTCATGGAGGGGAGGATGGAAAGCCCGATTGACCGGCTCTAAACAAACTGACCTGGGGGCTGAGGAGAGTGCCAGTGTCACGGATGAGGGCCTAGAGTTCCGCTGAAAGTGGAGATTCGCTGGGCTTAGGTCAGGTGTTCACTTAGGTTTCTTCTCGCAAAACTTTCTGGAGTCCCAAATGGCATATTTTAGTTCTGTGTGGCAGGCTACTGCCTAACATTGCTCAGTGGTACCTGATCCCTGTGCTTTGGAGTCAGGCGTATGGGAATAAACCTAACAGACCCCAAACTAGAATTAAGGCGTGGGTCTAGGGGCATGGCCCTAAAGATCAGCCAGCAGATGCGACCTTCCAGGGGCCAAGAGTAGGGCATGATTTGGGTTGCATCTGAAACACAGCAGTTGCAGGCAGGGGGGCTTTGAATGTGGGGTTCGTTGGGTTTGGAACAGCTGGGAATTCATAACTTCTGCTCTGCATTCCTTCTGTGGGTCCAAATGGCACAGTTTCCATCTGCATGGCATGCTGATTTGCAGGTATGACTCAGGTTTCCCCAGTCGCTGTGTGTTTGCCTCCTGGAAAGACCTCTTGGAAGCCAACGGAACATTTGGCTTAGGGCTCAGGAGCCTGGGAGGGACCATCTCCTGGTTTTGAGCTCACCATTGCTGTGTCCTGATTTGAGTAGGTGGGTTGTGGAGAAGGGAAGGCTCAGGGTTTTGGTCCAAGGGGACCCTGAATGCGGGAGCCAGCTAGAATTGATTCAGTGGGATATGCAGATTTTTCAGCCCCCGAATACCTCTGCATCCCAGATGGTACGTTTTCTTTCTGTGTGGCATGCTGAGGCCTCAGATAGGGCTCAGGTTTCCCAAATCCCTATCTTTGTGCCATCTCTCTAGGAGTGGACCCCTGAGTACCCAAGCTATGGTGAGTGTCACGCCCTAGGAGGCTGCAAAGCCCAATCGACTGGCTCTGCCACCCTGTTGAGGCTCAGGAGAGTGGGCTGGAGAGACTGTCGGCACAGTGTTTAGGGGTCAGGAATCCACTGGAAGTGATTTTCTCTTTGCTTTGGTCAGGTGTTCCCTGAGGTTTCTCCTTCTCAGAGTGCTATCTGGAGTCCCAGATGACAACCTTTCCTTCTGTGTGGCAGGCTTTGTGTCCTGACATTGCTCAGCAGTCCCCATTCCCTGCTCCTTGGAGCTAGATGTCTCGGAATGGACCTCACACTACTCAACGTGTAGTAAGGGCACGGGTCTAGGTGTATGGCTGTTCAGATGAGCCATCCGATGTGAGATTCCAGGGGCCTAAGAGGAGGGTGTGCTTTGGGTTGAATGTCAGACACAGGAGTTGCCCACAGGGGGTCTGTGGAAGTGGTGTCTCGCTGGGATTGGATCAGGTAGGCATTCTTATTTCTCTTCCTCTGCAGGTCCAAATGGTACGGTTTCCCTCTCTCTGGCATGCTGATTCACCAATGTGGCTCAGGTTTCCCCAGTCCCTGTGTGTTTGGTGCTTGGCTCCTGGAATGGTCTCTGGGAACCCAACGGAGCATTTGGCTTAGGGCTCAGGAGCATGGGAAAGACCATATCTTGGTTTTGAACTCAGCATTGCCGTGTCCTGATTTGAGTAGGTGGGTTGTGGAGAAAGGAAGGCTCAGGGTTTTCATCCAAGGGTCTCCTGAATGCGGGAGCTGGACGGGATTGACTGTGTGGGATATGCAGATTTCTCCTGCTCCTAATAGCCTCTAGAGTCCCAGATGGCACTCTTTCTTTCTGTGTGGCATGCTTTGGCCCCAATCGGGCTCAGGCTTCCCCAATACCTATATCTTTGTGCTGTGTCTCTAGGAGTGAAACCCTGAGAACCCAACCTAATGTTAATGTCAGGCCCTAGGAGGATGGAAATCTCAATCGGCTGGCTCTGCGACCCTATCGGGTCTGAGGAGAGTGGGTTGGGGAGACTGTCGGCACAGTGTTTAGGGGCCAGGAATCTGCTGGAATTGGTTTCGTCTGGGCTTGGGTCAGGTGTTCCCTGAGGTTTCCCCGTCTCAGAGTGCTTTCTGGAGTCCCAAATGGCAGCCATGTATAGTGTTGTGTCTTTCCTTGTATAGTGTTGTGTCTCAGAGATAAGTGTTTTTCATTTTCATCAGGCGTCCGTGACCAATTTGATGAATGCTTCCATATTCATGAATGATGATATTATGGGTAAGTGGGTTCCTGTACAATGTTCTTTCTTACCTATAAGTTTATGGCACTTTGGTTAGGTTGCTGCAATCACTTACGATAGGGAGTCCACATTAACCAAATATATTGTATGTTGTAAGATGGTTCCTGTACACTGTTGTTTCTCAGTTATATGTTCGGAGGACTTACCCAATGGAACCATAACCACCTTGATTCATGCTTCCATCTTCAGAAGGCTGATGTGATTTGAAGGGCATTATCCTCACACCATTGTTTCTTAGCTATAAGTATGGGAAAATTTCCCTAGGCCTACACACACAATGTTGAATAGGCATCAGTATTGATTAGGCTGATGTTAGTTGAAGGTGTTTTCCTGTACACGGTGGTTCATTACCAATAAGGATGGGGAATAGTCCTCAAGATTCAAGAAACTGTTCATTAATGCTTCCATATTCATGAAAGATGCTGTTAATTGTTAATGCTATTCTGTAAAGTGGTGTTGTCAAGGGATAGGTATGTGGTCCTTTTCTTCTGATTCTACCTCCTCCTTGGTTCATGTTTCCATATTCGTGAATGGTGATGTTCATTGTAAGGGGTTCTATCCTCTACATGGTTTTTTCTTAGATATATGTATGTGGTTTGGTGATTCATACACACCCTATTTTCTGAAGGATTGTATAATCATGAGGGTGATTTTAGCTGAGGGCAGTCCCTATACACTGTTGTTTCTTACAGATATGTACTTAGACCTTTCCTAAAGCTTCGACAACCACTTTGAGTCATGCTTCCCTATTTCTAATCAGTGATATTATTGGTAGACATTATCCTGACACTGTTGTTTCCTAGAGAGAAGGGTGTGGTCATTTCCCTAGGACTGCAACACAATTTTGCGAAGGGATCCCTATGCAGGAGGTTGCTTTAATTGGAGGACGGTTCAAAGACACTGCTATCTATTACGTACAAGAATGGGGCACAAATTTCATGTTTCAAGACCACTATGGTAAAATCTTCCTTACTCTTGAAAGATGATGTTCATTGGTCTTTCCTTGTATAGTGTTGCGTCTCAGAGATAAGTTTTTGGCACTCTTGTCAGGCTTCCACAACCATTTTGGTTAATGCTTCCATATTCATGAATTTTGATATTAGGGCTAAGTGGGTTCCCGTACACTGTTGTTTCTTACAGATAAGTTTATGGCCTTTTCATTACATTGCCACAACCATTTACGATAAGGATGCCACATTAACCAAAGATATTGTACGTTGTAAGATGGCTCCTGTACACTGTTGTTTCTCAGCTTTATGTTCGTAGGCCTTACCAGAGGGTACCCTAGTGACCTTGACCTATGCTTTCGTCTTTAGGAAGGCTGATGTGACTTGAAAGGCATTATCCTGACACTGTTGTTTCTTAGCTATAATTATGTGGACCTTTCCCTAGGCGTACACACCCAATCTTGAATAGGGATCAGTGTTGAGGAGGCTGATATTAGTTGAAGGTGTTTTCCTGTATACGGTGGTATATTACCAATAAGGTTGGGGCACGGTCCTCAAGATTTACAAACTTTTCATTAGGGGCACCTGGGTAGCACAGCCGTTAAGCGTCTGCCTTCGGCTCTGGGCGTGATCCTGGCGTTATGGGATCGAGCCCCACATCAGGCTCCTCTGCTATGAGCCTGCTTCTTCCTCTCCCACTCCCCCTACTTGTGTTCCCTCTCTCGCTGGTTGTCTCTATCTCTGTCAAATAAATAAATAAATAAAATCTTTAAAAAATAAAAATAAAAAATAAAAACTTTTCATTAATGTTTCCATATTCATGAAAGATGATGTTAATTGTTAATGCTATTCTCTAAAGTGGTATTGTCTTGGGATATGTATGTGGTCCTTTCCCTCT
This sequence comes from Ursus arctos, assembly GCF_023065955.2. Classification (NCBI taxonomy): domain Eukaryota; kingdom Metazoa; phylum Chordata; class Mammalia; order Carnivora; family Ursidae; genus Ursus; species Ursus arctos. The sequence goes on from NW_026623063.1 coordinate 45,234, forward strand.
AATTCCACCTCCACCTTGGATCATATTTCCATATGCGTGAATGCTGATATCCATTGTAAGGGGTTCTTTCCTGTACACTGTTGTTTCTTAGATATATGTATGCGTGCCTTTGGTGATTCATAACCCCCTATTTTCTTTTTTTTAGTGTTTTTTAAATTATTTTATGTTAGTCACCATACAGTATATCCCTTCTTTTTGATGTAAATTTCAATGATTCATTAGTTGCGTATAACACCCAGTGCACCATACAATACGTACCCTCCTTAATGCCCATCACCAGCCTCTCCCATTCCCTCACCCCTCACCCCTCTGAAACAATCAGTTTCTATCTCAGAGTCCATTATCTGCCATGCTTTATTCCCCCTTCTCATTACCCCCCCTTTTTATCCCTTTCTTCTCTTACCGATCTTCCTAGTTCTTATGTTCCATAATTGAGAGAAAAAATATGATAATTGTCTTTCTCTGCTTGACTTATTTCACTTAGCATTACCTCCTCCAGTACCGTCCATGTTGCAGCAAATGTTGAGAAATCATTGGTCTTTCCTTGTATACTGTTGTGTCTCAGAGATAAGTTTTTGGCACTTTCGTAAGGCTCCACGACCACGTTGGTGAATGCTTCCATACTCATTATTAATGATGTCAGGGCTAAGTGGGTTCCCGTACACTGTTGTTTCTTACAGATAAATTTTTGGCATTGTAGTTATGTTGCCAGAACCACTTACAAAAAATTGTACGTTGTAATATATTTCCTGTACACTGTGGTTTCTCAGGTATATTTCAGTAGGCTTTTCCTAATGGTACTATAACCACCTAGATTCCTGCTTCCATCTTCAGGAAGGCTGATGTAACTTGAAGGGCATTATCCTGACACCGTTGTTTCTTAGCTATAAGTATGTGGACTTTTACCTAGGCCTACAGAGCCAAAATTGAATCGGGATCAGTGTTGAGGAGGCTGATGTGAGTTGAAGGTGTCTTCCTGTACACAGTGGTTCATTAGCAATAAGGATTGGGCAGAGTCCCCGAGATTCCAGAACCTTTTCATTAATTCTTCCTTACTTGTGAAGGATTATGTTCATTGGTCTTTCCTTGTATAGTGTTGTGTCTCAGAGATAAGTGTTTGGCACTTTAGTCAGGCTTTCACGTCCAATTTGGTTACTGCTTCCATATTCACGAAGGATGATGTTAGGGCTAAGCGGGTTCCTGTACACTGTTGTTTCATATAAAAAAGCTTAAGGATTTTCTTTACGATGCCACAACCACTTACGATAGAGATTCCACATTAACCAAAGATACTGTATGTTGTAAGAGGGTTCCTGTACACTGTTTTTTCTCAGCTTTATGTTCGAAGGCCTTTCCTAACGGTACCATAACCACTTTGATTCCTCCTTCCATCTTCAGGGAAGTCTGATGTGACTTGAAGGGAATTATGCTGACACCGTTGTTTCTTATCTCTAAGTATGTGGACATTTCCCTAGGCCAACACACCCAGTGTTGAGTTGGGATCACTATTGAGGAGGTTGATATGAGTTGAAGGTGTTTTCCTGTACACGGTGGTTTATTACCTAAAGGATGGGGCAAAGTCTTGGTAATTCCAGAACCTTTTCATTCATGCTTCCATAATCATGAAAGATGGTGTTCATTGGTCTTTCCTTGTATAGTGTTGTCTCTCAGAGATACGTGTTTTGCACTTTCGTAGGCTTCCACGACCATTTTCGTTAATGCTTCCATGTTCACGAATGATGGTGTTAGGGCTAATTTGTTCTTGTACACTGTTGTTTCTTACAGATTAGTTTATGGCATGTTCTTTACGTTGCCACAACCACTTACGATAGGAATTCTACACTGAGCAAAGATACTGTACGTTATTTGTTATTTTTTTACTTTAATTTCTGCCAGATTTGGTCTCATTTCTGCCCTTAGAGATTCTATATTCTCATCAATATTTTCGTTAATACTTTTTCAAGTCTACACACCATCTTCACCTTTGTTACTCTGAATTCCATTTCTGATAATTTGGTTATGTCCATATCCATTAGTTCTGTGGCAGAAGCCACAGACTCATTTTCTTTTCTTTGCTGGGGTGGATTTCTCCTTCTAGACATTCTAATGAGAAGTTGTGGGTTTGTCCAGAGCCCAAATTATTGACTGGGACCCAGGCCATGAGCCCTTGTTTTATGGGGATCTTAGGGATGTGGGCTTCTTGATTTTTCAGCCTGCCTTCTGGGGGAGGGGCCTGCCAAGCCGATATTAAGGTTAACCCTGTTTGGGTATAGTCTCTGTGTCCCCTGCAAGGGGGGATGGGGATGGGCACAGAGTAATTCGGTATTTCCAGGCTTTTGTTCTCTGGCGGCTTTCCCTGGTGTTTTGCTGTGCCTCTTCTGAGAGCCAGAGCAGCAGTGGCCAAATTTCATCCTCTGTCTCAGAGGGATTGCGGACAGTTCTCCACTGATGTTCTGGCCACTTTAACTCTGTTTCTGTTGGTGCTGCTCAACCCTGCACTGTCCGGGATGTGAGCCCCACACCTGGCATCCCAGCTCTCACCTACAGGGCCAGTGTGTCTCTGTCCTTTGTGTTTCTAACACCGCCAGCCACCAGCGGCCCCTGAATGCTCCAGGAGCATTATGTGTCTCTTTCTTACACACTTTTGCACATGCTTCCGTTTTCATGACAGAGGACTGTGAGATGCCAGATGGTTTCTCTACGGTGTTCCTTCATTGATTCAGTATATGGCACTTTCCTTATGTTTTCTTAGGCACCTGTACAAATGGTTTCATCTTCACCACCGAAGACGTGACTTCAAAGATGGCTTTGGTACAATGTTCTTTCCTAAGATTGGTTCACGTCCCTTTCCTTATGCTTTTATTCCCAATCAGACACATGCTTCCATCATCATGACAGTTTATGGGACTTGGAAAACCCTTTCCATACCCTCTTCTTCCTGAGATTACGTCTATGGCTGTTTCCTTAAGGTTCAACACACGTATTGGTAAACCCTGCTGTTTTCACTGATCAACGTTGCCTTGTCTCTACAAAAACATGGTTCACTGAATTGACTGATGGCACTTTCCTTTCGTTTTCACACAACCTTTTTGAAGGGCTTTCCTCCTCATGACTGATGTGAGTTGAGAGATGCTTTCTGTGTAGTGTTCTTACGTCGTTAAATGAAGGGCATTATCTTGATGCTTGCAGACACCGTTTGGCACAATGCTCCCACTTCATGACACCAGATGTGAGGTGCAAGATGCTTTCACATAGAGTGTTCTCTCCTTGAGTAAAGTAGGTGACCCTTTCCCTATGCATTCGTAGACACTTTTTTTTTTATAATGATTTTTTATTATATTATGTTAGTCACCATACAGTACATCCCCGCTTTTCGATGTAAGGCTCGATGATTCATTAGTTGTGTATAACACCCAGTGCACCATGCAATATGTGCCCTCCTTACTACCCATCACCGGCCTATCCCATTCCCCCACACCCTCCTCTCTGAAGTCCTCAGTTTGTTTCTCATAGTCCATAGTCTCTCATGTTTCATTCCCCCTTCTGATTACCCCCCCTTTCTTTATCCCTTTCTTCCCCTACTGATCATTCTAGTTCTTATGTTCCATAGATGAGAGAAATCATATGATAGTTGTCTTTCTCTGCTTGACTTATTTCACTTAGCATTATCTCCTCCAGTGCCGTCCATGTTGTAGCAAATGTTGAGAACTCGTTCTTTCTGATAGCTGAGTAATATTCCATTGTATGTATGGACCACAACTTCTTAATCCAGTCATCTGTTGCAGGGCATCTCGGCTCCTTCCACGATTTAGCTATTGTGGACATTGCTGCTATGAACATTGGGGTGCATATGGCCCTTCTCTTCACCACGTCTGTATCTTTGGGGTAAACACCCAGTAGTGCAATGGCTGGATCATAAGGTAGCTCGATTTTTAACTTTCTAAGGGACCTCCACACTGTTTTCCAGAGTGGCTGTACCAACTTGCATTCCCACCAACAATGTAGGAGGGATCCCCTTTCTCCACATCCTCTCCAACAATTGTTGTTTCTTGCCTTGTCTATTTTTGCCATTCTAACTGGCGTAAGGTGGTATCTCAGTGAAGTTTTGATTTGAATTTCCTTGATGGCTAATGATTTTGAACATTTTTTCATGTGTCTGTTAGCCATTTGTATGTCTTCATTGGAAAAGTGTCTGTTCATATCTTCTGCCCATTTTTTGATTTATTTGTTTCTCGTGTATTGAGTTTGAGAAGTTCTTTGTAGATCTTGGATACCAGTCCTTTATCTGTAGTGTCATTTGCAAATATATTCTCCCATTCCGTGGGCTGCCTCTAAGTTTTTCTGTTTCCTTGGCTGTGCAGAAACTTTTAATCTTGATGAAGTCCCATAAATTCATTTTATCTTTTGTTTCTCTTGCCTTTGGGGATGTATCATGAAAAAGGTTGCTTTGGCCGATGTCGTAGAGGTTGCTGCCTATGTTCTCCTCTACGATTTTGATGGATTCCTGTCTCACATCGAGGTCTTTCATCCATTTGGAGTTTATTTTTGTGTATGGTGTGAGAGAGTGGTCAAGTTTCATTCTTTTGCATGTAGCTGTCCAATTTTCCCAGCACCATTTATTGAAGAGACTGTCTTTTTCCCACCGGATGTTTTTTCCTGCTTTATCAAATATTAGTTGCCCAAAGAGCTGAGGGTCCATTTCTGGGCTCTCTATTCTGTTTCATTGGTCTATGTGTCTGTTTTTGTGCCAGTACCATGCTGTCTTTGTGATCACAGCTTTGTAGTACAGCTCGAAATCCGGCATTGTGATGCCCCCAGCTTTGTTTTTCCTTTTCATCAGTTCCTTGGAGATTCGGGGTCTTTTCTGGTTCCATACAAATTTAATGACTATTTGTTCCAGTTCTTTGAAAAATGTCCTCAGTATTTTGATCGGGATAGCATTGAAAGTGTAGATGGCTCTGGGTAGCATGGACATTTTAACTATGTTAATTCTTCCGATCCATAAGCATGGAATATCTTTCCATCTTTTTATGTCTTCCTCAATGTCTTTTAAGAATGATTTATAGTTTCTAGAATAAAGGTCCTTTACGTCTCTGGTTAAGTTAATTCCAAGGTAACGTATGGTTTTTGGTGCTATTGTAAATGGGATGGATTCCCTAATTTCTCTTTCTTCGGTCTCGTTATTCGTGTACAGAAATGCAACTGATTTCTGAGCATTGATTTTGTATCCCGCCACGTTACTGAATTGCTCTATAACTTCTAATAGTTTGGGAGTGGCTTCTTTTGGGTTTTCCATATAGAGTATCATGTCATCTGCAAAGAGAGACATTTTGACTTCTTCTTTGCCGATTTGAATACCTTTGATCCCTTTTTGTCGTCTGATTGCTGTTGCAAGGACTTCTAGTACTATGTTGAATAATAGTGGCGAGAGTGGGCATCCTTGTTGTGTTCCTGATCTTAAGGGAAAGGCTTCCAGCTTTTCCCCATTGAGAATAATATTTGCAGTAGGCTTTTCATAGATGGCTTTTATGAGATTGAGAAATGTACCTTCTATTCCTACACTCTGAAGGGTTTTAATCAGGAAAGGATGCTGTATTTTGTCAAATGCTTTTTCGGCATCGATTGAGAGGATCATATGGTTCCTGAGTCTTTTCTTGTTGATATGATGTATCACGCTGATACACTATATCGATCAATCACGCTGATTGATTTGCGAATATTGAACCACGCTTGCATCCCAGGTATGAATCCCACTTGATTGTGGTGGATAATCCTTTTAATGAACTGTTGGATTCTATTAGCAAGTATCTTGTTGAGGATTTTGGCGTCCATATTCATTAGGGAAATCGGTCTGTAATTCTCCTTTTTGAGGGGGTCTTTCCTGGTTTGGGGATCAAGGTAATATTGGTCTCATAGAATGAGTTTGGTAGCTTTCCTTCTGTTTCTATTTTTTGAAATAGCTTTAGGAGAGTAGGTATTATTTCTTCTTTGAATGTTGGTAGAATTCCCCAGGAAAACCGTCCGGGCCTGGAGTTTTGTTATTTGGAAGGTTGTTTATCACTGACTCAATTTCTTCATCATTAATTGGCCTGTTTAAGAAATCAGTTTCTTCCTGTTTCAATCTTGGTAGTTTATAGGTTTCCAGGAAGGATTCCATCTCTTCCAGATTGCTTAGTTTATTGGCATATAGCTGTTGATAAAAATTTCTAATAATCCTTCCAATTTCAATGTTGTTCATCGTGACCTCTCCTTTTTCATTCATAATTTTAATAATCTGGGTCCTTTCTCTTTTCTTTTGTATAAGTCTTGCCAGTGTCTGTCAATTTTATTGATTCTCTCAAAGCTTCTAGTCCTGTTGATCTGCTCTACTGTACTTCTGGTTTCTGCTTGATTGATTTCAGCTCTAAGTTTGGTCAACTGCTTCCTCGTGCGTGGATTAGGCCTGTCCCTCTGTTGCTGTTCCAGCTTCTTGAGGTGAGAATATAAAAACTGCATTTCAGATTTTTCTATTCTTTTGAGTGAGGCTTGGATGGCTATGTATTTCCCCATTAGGACTGCCTTTGTAGTATCCCATAGGTTTTGGACTGTTGTATTTTCATTCTCATTGGTCTCCATAAATTGTTTAATTTTATTTTTGATTTCCTGGTTTATCGAGTCATTCCTGAGCAGGATGGTTCTTAGTCTCCAAGTGTTTGAGTTTCTTCCAAATTTTTCCTTGTGGTTGAGTTCCAATTTCAGAGCGTTGTGGTCTGAGAATATGCACGGGATAATTTAAATCTTTTGATATCAGTTGAGGCCTGTTTTGTGTCCCAGAACATGGTCTATTCTTGAGAATGTTCCATGGGCATTAGAATAGAATGAGTATTCTTTGGTTCTGGGGTGTAGTGTTCTCTATATATCTATGAGGTCCAACTCGTCAAGTATGGCATTCAAAGCCTTTGATTCTTTGCTTAGTTTTTGCCAGGGTGTTCTGTCTATTTCTGAGAGTGGAGTGTTGAGGTCCCCTACTATCAATGTATTTTTATTTATATGTCTCTTTATTCTGGTTAAGAGTTGGCTTGTGTATCATGCTGCTCCCCTGTTGGGGGCATATATATTTATAATTGTCATATCCACTTGTTGAATACTTCCTTTAAGAATAATATAGTGCCCTTCTGCGTCTCTAACTATAGTCTATAGTTTAAAATCCAGTTTATCTGATATGAGAATTGCTACCCCAGCTTTCTTTTGAGGTCCATTTGCGAGAAAGATGGTACGCCATCCCCTTACTCTCAGTCTGAATGCATCTTTGGGTTTGAAATGAGTCTCTTGTAGACAGCAAATGGATGGGTCATTTCTTTTTAGCCAATCTGCAACCCTGTGGTGCTTTAAGGAAGAATTTACACCATTAATATTAAGACTGAGTACTGAGAGATATGCTTTTAATGCTGCCATGTTGTCAGTAAAGTCTTTGTTTGTATTGGCTGTGACTTTCTGTTTTGTATCACTCTTGGGGCCTTTTTACTTTTATAGAACCCCCCGTAATATCTCCTGTAGGGCTGGTTTCGTGGTTACGAAATTGGTTAGTGACTGTCGATTCTGAAATGTCTTTATTTCTCCATCAATTCTGAATGACAGCCTTGCTGGATAAAGGATCCTTGGCTGCATGTTTTTCTCTGAAAGAGCTTTAAAAATGCTCCCCCAACCCTTTCTCTCATTCCAGGTCTGTGTAGACAGGTCTGACGTAATTCTGATGCCTTTGCCTTGGTACGTGAGAAATTTCTTTGCCCTGGCCGCTTTCAATACTGTATCCTTGGATCTAATATTTGCGAAATGCACTATGACGTGACGTGGCGTAGGTTTGTCGTGGTTGAGCTTGGGAGGGGTCCTCTCTGCCTCTTGGACACGAATGTTTGTTTCCCTTGCTAGATTAGGGAAGTTTTCAGCTATGATTTGTTCAAATATCTCTTCTAGACCTCTGTTTTTCTCCACCCCCTCGGGGATGCCGATGATTCTAACATTGGATCGTTTCGTTGAGTCAGTAATCTCCCGTAGCCAACATTCGTGGGCGTGGATTTTTTTAAGACCATCTTCTATTTTCATTTTTTCCTCTATTAACCCATCCTCCAATTCACTAACCCTTTCCTCTGCTTTGGTGACCCTGGCCGTCAGAGCCTCTAGTTTTGCCTGCATTTGTCTCATAGAATTTTTAATTTCTGTCAAATTCGCTCTCATTTATGCCCTTAGGGATTCTATATTCTCAGTAACATTTTCCTTAATACTTTTTTCAAGTCTACTCATCTTGACCATTGTTACTCTGAATTCCATTTCTGATAATTTGGTTACATCCATATCCGTTACTTCTGTGGCAGAGGCCAGAGACTCACTGTCTTTTCTTTGTTGGGGGGGGCTTCTCCTTCTTGTCATTCTGATGAGGAGAGGTTGCGGGGTTTTCCAGAGCCCAAATTATTGACTGGGTCCCAGGCCGTGCCCCTTGTTTTATAGGGATCTTAGAGATGTGGGCTTCTTCTTTAAAGATTTTATTTATTTACTTATCTGAGAGAGAGAGACAGACAGTCAGCAAGAACGGAACAGAAGCAGGGGAGTGAGAGAGGAAGAAGCAGGCTCCCAGCAGAAGAGCCCGATGAGGGACTCCTTTCCGGAACACTGGGATCACGCCCTAAGCCGGAGACAGGCGCTCAATGACTGCGCCACCCAGGCGCCTGGGGTTGTGGGCTTCTTGATTTTTCAGCCTGCCTTCTGTGTTCTGGGGGAGAGACCTGCCACGCCCATACTCAGGCAACCCTGTTTGGTTAGAGTCTCTGTGTCCCCCGCGAGGGGGGATGGGGATGGGCACTCTCTGAGCTGATATTTCCAGGCTTTTGTTCTCTGGCGGCTTTCCCTGGCGGTCAGCTATGCCTCTTCTGAGAGTCAGAGCAGCAGAGGCTGCATTGTCACAGAACAGAGGGATTGCGGCCCGTTCTCCACTGATGTTCTGGCCACTTTATCTCTGTTACTGTTGGTGCTGCTCAACCCTGCAGCGTCCCGGGATGTGCGCACCAACCCGGCGTCCCTGCCCTCACTTCCAGGGCCGGCGCATCTCTGTCCTTTGTGTTTCTAATGCCGCCAGCCACCGGCCGCCCCTGGCGCTCCCGGGTCTCCTGGTCTCAGTCTATGCCCGGTGAGCACACCAGGATTCCGGAGTTTCGTTAGAAGCCTGGTGGCGCGCGCACCCGGTTCAGGGTCTCAGTCTGCTGTTTCGCGGGTGCCGACCGCGAGTCCGCCCGCTCCCCCGTGCAGGTGGCCCGCCAGCCGCCAGCCGCCCCGCGCGCGCCCCAGGAGCTCCCGGTCTCAGTCTGGATCCCGTGAGCACACCGGGATTCCGGTGTTCCGGGAGATGCCTGGTGGAGCGCGTTCACGGTTCACCGGTCTCAGTCCACTCTCTCGCGGGTGCCCTCCATGAGTCCGCCCGCTCCCCCGTGCAGGTGGCTTCCACTTTTCGGCGCCCAAACGCGGCGGCTCCCTCCCCCTTCCATTTATCTTCCGATATCTGTGCACGGTTTACAGCTCCCCTCTTGGTACCTCAATACTCAGCGCTGGAGATGTTCATTTGTAGAGATCCAGATGTATCTTCCTGCGTCTCAGGCTGATTCTGTGGTTATTTGGGCTGGTCTGTTACCTATCCAGCTCGACTCAGGGGACCGGCTGAAAAAGGGGTCCCCTACTCCTCCGCCATCTTAACCCCTCCTGCCTGGACCACATCTTCTTAATCCAGTCATCTGTTGAAGGGCATCTTGGCTCCTTCCACGATATAGCTATTGTGAACAGCCCTGCTATGAACATTGGGGTGCATATGGCCCTTCTCCTCACTACGTCTGTATCTTTGGTTTAAATACCCAGTAGTGCAATGGCTGGACACAGGGTAGCTCTATTTTTAATCTTTTAAGGGACCTCCAATCTTTTTCCAAAGAATACCAACTTGCATTCCCACCAACAATGTAGGAGGGATCCCCTTTCTCCACATCCTCTCTAACAATTGTTTCTTGCCTTGTCAATTTTTGCCATTCTAACTGGCTTAAGTTGGTATCTCCGTGTGATTTTGATATGAATTTCCCTGATGGCTAATGATTTTGAACATTTTTTAAAGTGTCTGTTAGCCATTTCTATGTCTTCACTGGAAAAGTGTCAGTTCATATCTTCTGCCCATTTTATGATGTTTATTTGTTTCTCACGTATTGAGTTTGAGAACTTCTTTGTAGATCTTGGATACCTGTCTTTTCTCTGTAGTATCATTTGCAAATGTATTCTCCCATTCCGTGGGCTGCCTCTTTGGTTTTCTGTTTCCTTGGCTGTGCAACAGTTTTTATATTGATGAAATCCCACAAGTTCATTTTATCTTTTGTCTCTCTTGCCTTTGGAGATGTGTCATAAAAAAGGTTGCTGTGGCTGTGGCTGATGTCATAGAGGTTGCTGCCTATGCTCTTCTCTCGGATTTTGATGGATTTCTGTCTCACATTGAGGTCTTTCATCCATTTAGAGTTTATCTTTGTGTATGGTGTTAGGGAGTGGTCACATTTCATTCTTTTGCATGTAGCTGTCCAATTTCCCCAGCACCATGTATTGAAGAGACTGTCTTTTTTCCACTGGATGTTGTTTCCTGCTTTGTCAAAAATCAGTTGCCCAGAGTCGAGGGCCCATTTCTGGGTTCTCTATTCTGTTCCATTGGTCTATGTGTCTGCTTTTGTGCCAGTACCATGCTGTCTTTGTGATCACAGCTTTGTAGTACAGCTTGAAATCTGGCATTGTGATGCCTCCAGCTTTGTTTTTCCTTTTCAACAATTCCTTGGCGATTCGGGGCCTTTTCTGGTTCCATACAAATTTAAGGGCTGTGTTTTCGAGTTCTTTGTAAAATCTCATCGGTATTTTGATCGGGATAGCATTGAAAGTGTAGATTGCTCTGGGTAGCATGGACATTTTAACTATGTTAATTCTTCCGATCCATGAGCATGGAGTATTTTTCCATCTCTTTGTGTCTTCCTCTATGTCTTTCAAAAGTGATTTATAGTTTCTAGAATATAGGTCCTTTACGTCTCTGGTTAATTCCTAGGTAACATATGGTTTTTGGTGCTATTGTAAATGGGCTGGATTCCCTAATTTCTCTTTCTTCAGTCTCATTATTCGTGTATAGAAATGCAACTGATTTCTGAGCATTGATTTTCTATCCCACCCCATTACTGAATTGCTCTATAACTTCTCATATTTTGCGCGTGTATTCTATTGGGTTTTCCATATAGAGTATCATGTCATCTGTGAAGAGAGACATTTTGACTTCTTTGCTGATTTGGATACCTTTTATCCCTTTTTGTTGTCTACTGTTTCAAAGACTTCTAGTACTATGTTGAATAATAGTGGCGAGAGTGGGCATCCTTGTTGAGTTCCTGATCTTAAGGGAAAGGCTTCCAGCTTTTCCCCATTGAGAATATTTTCTGTAGCCTTTCCATAGATGGCTTTTATGAGATTGAGAAATGAACCCTCTATTCCTACACTCTGAAGGGTTTTAATCAGGAAAGGATGCAGTATTTTGTCAAATGTTTTTTCTGGATCAGTTGAGGGGATCATATGTTTCCTGAGTCTTTTCTTGTTGATATGATGTGTCACGCTGATCGATTTGCGAATATTGAACCACGCTTTCATCCCAGGGATGAATCCCACTTGTTCATGATGGATAATCGTTTTAATGTACTGTTGGATTCTATTAGCCAGAATCTGGTTGAGGATTTTGGCATCTATATTCATTAGGGAAATTGGTCTGTAATTCTTCTTTTTGAGGGGGTCTTTGCCTGTTTTGCAGATCAAGGTAATATTGGCCTCATAGAATGAGTTTGGTAGCTTTCCTTCTGTTTCTATTTTTTGAAATAGCTTTAGGAGAATAGGTATTATTTCTTCTTTGAATGATTGGTAGAATTCCCCAGGAAAACCGTCCGGGCCTGGAGTTTTGTTATTTGGAAGGTTGTTTATCACTGGCTCAATCTATTCACTGGCTTGGATGGCTATGTATTTCCCCATTAGGACTGCCTTTGCAGTATCCCATAGGTTTTGGACCATTGTGTTTTCATTCCCGTTGGTCTCCATAAATTGTTTAAATATATTTTTGATTTCCTGGTTCATTGGGTCATTCCTGAGCAGGATGGTTCTTAGTTTCCAAGTGTTTGAGTTTTTTTCCAAAATCTTCCTTGTTTTTGAGTTCCAATTTCAGAGTGTTGTGCTCTGAGAATATGCACGGGATAATTTCAATCTTTTGGTATCAGTTGAGACCTGATTTGTGTCCCAGAACATGGTCTAATCTTGAGAATGTTCCATGGGCATTAGAATAGAATGAGTATTCTTTGGTTCTGGGGTACAGTGTTCTATATATATCTATGAGGTCTATCTCATCTAGCATGGCATTCAAAGCTCTTGTTTCTATGTTGGTTTTCTGCTCCGGTGCTCTGTCTGTTGCTGATAGTGGAGTGTTGAGGTTCCTACTATTAATGTATTTTTATCTATATATCTCCTTATTCCGGTTAAGAGTTGGCTTGTGTATCTTGCTGCTCCCCTGTTGGGGGCATATATATTTATAATTGTCATATCCACTTGTTGGATACATCCTTTAAGAATAATATAGTGCCCTTATGTGTCTCTAACCATAGTCTTTACTTTCAAATCCAATGTGTCTGACATGAGAATTGCTACCCCAGCTTTCTTTTCAGGTCCATTGGCGTGAAAGATGGTATTCCATCCTTTTAGTCTGAATGTATCTTTAGGTTCAAAATGAGTGTTTGTAGACAGCAAATGGATGGGTCATGTCTTTTTATCCAATCAGCAACCCTGTGGTGTTTTATGGGAGCATTTAGGCCATTTACATTGAGACGGATTATTGAGAGATGTGATTTTAATGATGCCATATTGCCAGTAAAGTCTTTGTTTCCATAGATTGTGACTTTATGTTCTGTATCACTCTTGGGGCCTTTTTACTTTTATAGAACCCCCCCCTTAATATCTCCTGTAGGGCTGGTTTTGTGGTTAAAAAAATTGGTCAATGACCACAATTCTGGAAGGTCTTTATTTCTCCATGAATTCTGAATGACAGCCTTGCTGGATAGAGGATCCTTGGCTGCATGTTTTTCTCTGAAAGAGATTTAAAAATGCCCCCCAACCCTTTATCTCATTCCAGGTCTGTGGAGAGAGGTCAGACGTAATTCTGATATCTTTGCCTTGGTACGTGAGAAATTTCTTTGCCCTGGCCGCTTTCAATACTGTATCCTTGCATCTAATATTTGCGAAATGCACTATGACGTGACGTGGCGTGGGTTTGTCGTGGTTGAGCTTGGAAGGGGTCCTCTCTGCCTCTTGGACACGAATGTTTGTTTCCCTTGCTAGATTAGGGAAGTTTTCAGCTACAATTTGTTCAAATATCTCTTCTAGACCTCTGTTTTTCTCTACGTCCTCAGGAATGCCGATGATTCTGACACTGGAACGTTTTATTGAGTCAGTCATTTCCCGTAACCTACATTCCTGTGTGTGGATTTTTTTTGAGTCCAGATTCTCTTTTAGCTTTTTCCTCTACTAACCCATTTTCCAATTCGCTGATACGTCCTTCTGCCTCATTCACCCTGGCCAACAGAGCCTCTAGTTTTGACTGCATTTGGCTCCTAGAATTTTTAATTTCTGCCAGATTCGCTCACATTTCTGCCCTTAGAGATTCTATGTTCTCATTAACAATTTTGTCAATATTTTTTTCAAGTCTACAAATCATCTTGACCATTGTTACTCTGAATTCCATTTCTGATAATTTGGTTATATCCATATCCATAAGTTCTGTGGCAGAGGCCACAAACTCATTGTCTTTTCTTTGCTGGGGGGGGGGGGACTTCTCCTCATCATTCAGATGAGGAGAGGTTGTGGTGTTGTCCAGAGCCCAAATTATTGACCACGACCCAAGCCGTGCGCCCTTGTTTTATAGGCATCTTAGGTATGGGGGCTTCTTGATTTTTCAGCCTGCCTTCTGAGGTAGGGGCCTGCCGTGCCGATACTTGGGCAACCCTGTTTGGGTAGAGTCTCTGTGTACCCTGCGAAGGGGGATGGGGGTGGACACACTGTGAGCCGGTCTTTCCAGGCTTCTTTTCTCTGGCGGCTTTCCCTGGTGGTTTGCTGTGCTTCTTCTGAGAGTCAGAGCAGCAGTGGCCGAATCTCAGCCTCTGTCTCAGAACAGATGGATTGCGGACCATTCTCCACTGATGTTCTGGCCACTTTAACTCTGTTTCTGTTGGTGCTGCTCAACCCTGCACTGTCCAGGATGTGAGCCCCACACCTGGCTTCCCAGCTCTCACCTACAGGGCCAGTGTCTCTCTGTCTGTGTTTCTAACACCGCCAGCCGCCCCTGCATGCTCCAGGAGCTTTATGTGTCTCTTTCTTACACACATTTGCACAAGCTTCCGTTTTCATGACAGAGGACTGTGAGATGCCAGATGGTTTCTCTACGGTGTTCCTTCGTAGATTCAGTACATGGCACTTTCCTTATGTTTTCTTAGGCACTTGTACAAACGGTTTCATCTTCAAGACTGAAGACGTGACTTCAAAGATGGCTTCGGTACAATGTTCTTTCCTAAAGTTGGTTCACCTCCCTTTCCTTATGCTTTTATTCCCAATCAGACACATGCTTCCATCATCATGACAGATTATGGGACTTGGAAAACCCTTTCCATACCCTCTTCTTCCTGAGATTACATCTATGGCTGTTTCCTTAAGGTTCAACACACATATTGGTAAACCCTGCTGTTTTCACTGATCAATGTTGCCTTGTCTCTACAAAAACATGGTTCGCTGAATTGACTGATGGCACTTTCCTTTCGTTTTCACACAACTTTTGAAGGGCTTTCCTCCTCATGACTGATGTGAGTTGAGAGATGCTTTCCTTGTAGTGTTCTTACATGGTTCAACAAAAGGCATTATCTTGATGCTTGCAGGCACAGTTTTGTACAATGCTCCCAATTCATGACACCAGATGTGAGGTGCAAGACGCTTTTATATAGAGTGTTCTCTCCTTGAGTAAAGTAGGTGTCCCTTTCCCTATGCATTTGTAGACACTTTTGAAAATCTTGACATCTTCCTAACAGAAGATGTGACTTGGATGAGGGTGTCCATTCGGTGTTCTGACTGAGATTTGGGTATATTGTTCTTTCCTTAAGGTTCAACGCACGTATTGGACAACGCATATATATTCCTGGGTCACCACGTTACTTCGATGTTGCCTATCAACACTGACCTGGTACTCACAACTACTTAGGACCTCTCCTTATGCTTTCACTCACACTTCTGCATGTACTTCCATCTTCATTACAGAAGATGTGAGTTGGGAGATTTTTTCCAAGGGTGTTCTTACCTGAGCATACAGCATGTTCCTTAGGTTTTCATACAGTTTTGGAACACACATCCATCTTCATGAAGGTAGTTGTGATTTGGAAGGTTGTCTCTAGATGGTGCTCTTTCTTAGTGTTAAGCATATGGCACTTCTCTTACGGTTCAACAGAGATATTTGAAAATCTCTCTTCATACATCAGGATGTTTGAAATCTCTTCCTCTATACAGAACATTGGTGCTCAGAGTCGAGTAAATGGCATTTCTTTACACATTCCCTCACCCTTTAGCCAATGCTTCCAGGGTCATGTGAAAAGATGTTTCAGAGGGTATTCTATGGAGTTCTCTTGTAAAGTTAAGCATACGATAATTCCCTTAAGCTGAGAAACACTCTCTTGTATATGCTTCCAGCTTCATGAAAGAACACGTGCCTTTATTTTTATTTTTTTTTTTTAATGATTTTTTATTATATTATGTTAGTCACCATACAGTACATCCCCGGTTTCCGATGTAAGGCTCGATGATTCATTAGTTGTGTATAACACCCAGTGCACCATGCAATACGTGCCCTCCTTACTACCCATCACCGGTCTATCCCATTCCCCCACCCTCCTCCCCTCTGAAGTCCTCAGTTTGTTTCTCATAGTCCATAGTCTCTCATGTTTCATTCCCCCTTCTGATTACCCCCCCTTTCTTTATCCCTTTCTTCCCCTACCGATCATCCTAGTTCTTATGTTCCATAGATGAGAGAAATCATATGATAGTTGTCTTTCTCTGCTTGACTTATTTCACTTAGCATTATCTCCTCCAGTGCTGTCCATGTTGTAGCAAATGTTGAGAACTCGTTCTTTCTGATAGCTGAGTAATATTCCATCGTATATATGGACCACAACTTCTTAATCCAGTCATCTGTTGAAGGGCATCTCGGCTCCTTCCACAATTTAGCTATTGTGGACATCGCTGCTATGAACATTGGGGTGCATATGGCCCTTCTCTTCACTACGTCTGTATCTTTGGGGTAAATACCCAGTAGTGCAATGGCTGGGTCATAGGGTAGCTCAATTTTTAACTTTTTAAGGGACCTCCACACTGTTTTCCAGAGTGGCTGTACCAACTTGCATTCCCACCAACAATGTAGGAGGGATCCCCTTTCTCCACATCCTCTCCAACAATTGTTGTTTCTTGCCTTGTCTATTTTTGCCATTCTAACTGGCGTAAGGTGGTATCTCAGTGTGGTTTTGATTTGAATTTCCTTGAACACGTGCCTTTAAAGATGGATTAGGTACTGTCCTTTTTTGGAGACATGTCTCTGCCACTTTCCTTATGTTTTCACCACAACGTTGCAAACATTTTCGTCTTCATGACAGAAGCCGTGGTTTGTAAGATGCTATCTACCCAGTGCTCTCACCTACTAAGTTTATGGCACTTTCCTTAAGTTTCAACACATAGGGAAGAAAACCCTGGTTGATCCATTTGTCAGGAGGTGGGTTCGATATCGTTTTCTATCTAGACAGATTTGGTTCTCAGAATTAAGTAGACAGCCCTTTCTCTACGTGCTTGCACACACTCTTGCCAAGGCTTCCATCTTCACAACAGAAGTTGTGAGTTGAGACATGATGTCTATACAGTGTTCTTCTATAGAGTGAGGCAACGTGCTTTATGCATCTCTTTTTGTACACACTTTTTCACATGCTTCCTTTTTCATGCCAGAAGACAGTGAGATGCAGGGCGCCTGGGTGGAACAGCACTTAAGCGTCTGCCTTCAGCCAGGGCGTGATCCCGGCATTGTGGGATCGAGCCCCACATCAGGCTCCTCCGCTGTGAGCCTTCTTCTTCCTCTCCTACTCCCCCTGCTTGTGTTCCCTCTCTCACTGGCTGTTTTGCTGTCAAATTAATAAATGAAATCTTAAAACAAAAGAAAAAGAAGGGTTGCAGATTGGATAAAAAGAAATGACCCATCCATTTGCTGTCTACAAGAGACTCATTTCGAACCCAAAGATGCATTCAGACTGAGAGTAAGGGGATGGCGTACCATCTTTCACGCAAATGGACTTCAAAAGCAAGCTGGGGTAGCAATTCTCATATCAGATAAATTGGATTTTAAACTACAGACTATTGTTAGAGATGCAGAAGGGCACTATATTATTCTTAAAGGAAGTATTGAACAAGTGGATATGACAATTATAAATATATATGCCCCCAACAGGGGAGCAGCAAGATACACAAGCCAACTCTTAACCAGAATAAAGAGACATATAAATAAAAATACATTAATAGTAGGGGACCTCAACACTCCACTCTCAGAAATAGATAGAACACCCTGGCAAAAACTAAGCAAAGAATCAAAGGCTTTGAATGCCATACTTGACAAGTTGGACCTCATAGATATATAAAGAACACTATACCCCAGAACCAAAGAATACTCATTCTATTCTAATGCCCATGGAACATTCTCAAGAATAGACCATGTTCTGGGACACAAAACAGGTCTCAACCGATACCAAAAGATTGAAATTATCCCGTGCATATTCTCAGACCACAACGCTCTGAAATCGAAACTCAACCACAAGGAAAAATTTGGAAGAAACTCAGACACCTGGTGACTAAGAACCATCCTGCTCAGGAATGACTCAATAAACCAGGAAATCAAAAATCAAATTAAACAATTTATGGAGACCAATGGGAATGAAAATACAACAGTCCAAAAACCTATGGGATACTGCAAAGGCAGTCCTAAGGGGGAAATACATAGCCATCCAAGCCTCACTCAAAAGAATAGAAAAATCTAAAATGCAGTTTTTATATTCTCACCTCAAGAAGCTGGAACAGCAACAGAGGGACAGGCCTAATCCATGCACGAGGAAGCAGTTGACCAAAATTAGAGCTGAAATCAATCAAGCAGAAACCAGAAGTACAGTAGAGCAGATCAACAGGACTAGAAGCTGGTTCTCTGAGAGAATCAATAAAATTGACATACCACTGGCAACGCTCATCCAAAAGAAAAGAGAAAGGACCCGAATATTAATATTATGAATGAAAAAGGAGAGGTCACGATGAACACCATTGAAATTGGAAGGATTATTAGAAATTTTTATCAACAGCTATATGCCAATAAACTAAGCAATCTGGAAGAGATGGAATCCTTCCTGGAAACCTATAAACTACCAAGATTGAAAGAGGAAGAAATTGATTTCTTAAACAGGCCAATTAATGATGAAGAAATTGAGTCAGTGATAAACAACCTTCCAAATAACAAAACTCCAGGCCCGGACGGTTTTCCTGGGGAATTCTAACAAACATTCAAAGAAGAAATAATACCTACTCTCCTAAAGCTATTTCAAAAAATAGAAACAGAAGGAAAGCTACCAAACTCATTCTATGAGACCAATATTACCTTGATCCCCAAACCAGGCAAAGACCCCCTCAAAAAGGAGAATTACAGACCGATTTCCCTAATGAATATGGACGCCAAAATCCTCAACAAGATACTTGCTAATAAACTCCAACAGTACATTAAAAGAATTACCCATCACGATCAAGTGGGATTCATACCTGGGATGCAAGCGTGGTTCAATATTTGCAAATCCATCAGTGTGATATATCATATCAACAAGAAAAGACTCAGGAACCATATGATCCTCTCAATCGATGCCGAAAAAGCATTTGACAAAATACAGCATCCTTTCCTGATTAAAACCCTTCAGAGTGTAGGAATAGAGGGTACATTTCTCAATCTCATTAAAGCCATCTGTGAAAAGCCTACTGCAAATATTATTCTCAATGGGGAAAAGCTGGAAGCCTTTCCCTTAAGATCAGGACCTCGACAAGGATGCCCACTCTCGCCACTATTATTCAACATCGTACTGGAAGTCCTTGCAACAGCAATCAGACGACAAAAAGGGATCAAAGGTATTCAAATCGGCAAAGAAGAAGTCAAAATGTCTCTCTTCGCAGATGACATGATACTCTATGTGGAAAACCCAAAAGAAGCCACTCCCAAACTATTAGAAGTTATAGAGCAATTCAGTAATGTGGTGGGATACAAAATTAATGCTCAGAAATCAGTTGCATTTCTGTACACGAATAATGAGACCGAAGAAAGAGAAATTAGGGAATCCATCCCATTTACAATAGCACCAAAAACCGTATGTTACCTTAGAATTAACCAGAGACGTAAAGGACCTATATTCTAGAAACTATAAATCACTCTTGAAAGACATTAAGGAAGACATAAAAAGATGGAAAGGTATTCCATGCTCAAGGATCAGAAGAATTAATAGAGTTAAAATGTCCATGCTACCCAGAGCCATCTACACTTTCAATGCTATCCCGATCAAAATACTGAGGACATTTTTCAAAGAACTGGAACAAATAGTCCTTAAATTTGCATGGAAACAGAAAAAGCCATGAATCTCCAAGGAACTGTTGAAAAGGAAAAATAAAGCTGGGGGCATCACAATGCCAGATTTCGAGCTGTACTACAAAGCTGTGATCACAAAGACAGCATGGTACTGGCACAAAAGCAGACACATAGACCAATGGAACAGAATAGAGAACAGAGAAATGGACCCTCGGCTCTTTGTGCAGCTAATATTTGAGCAAGGAGGAAAAAACATCCGGTGGGGAAAAAAGTCTCTTCAATAAATGGTGCTGGGAAAATTGGACAGCTACATGCAAAAGAATGAAACTTGACCACTATCTCACACCATACACAAAAATAAACTCCAAATGGATGAAAGACCTCGATGGGAATCCATCAAAATTCTAGAGGAGAACATAGGCAGCAACCTCCACGACATCGGCCAAAACAACCTTTTTCATGATACATCCCCAAAGGCAAGAGAAACAAAAGATACAATGAATTTATGGGACTTCATCAAGATTAAAAGTTTCAGCATAGTCAAGGAAACAGAAAATCAAAGAGGCATCCCACTGAATGGGAGAATATATTTGCAAATGACACTACAGATAAAGGACTGGTATCCAAGATCTACAAAGATCTTCTCAAACTCAATACACGAGAAACAAATAAACAAATCAAAAAATGGGCAGAAGATATGAACAGACACTTTTCCAATGAAGACATACAAATGGCTAACAGACACATGAAAAAATGTTCAAAATCATTAGCCATCAAAGAAATTCAAATCAAAACCACACTGAGATACCACCTTACACCAGTTAGAATGGCAAAAATAGACAAGGCAAGAAACAACAATTGTTGGAGAGGATGTGGAGAAAGGGGATCCCTCCTACATTGTTGGTGGGAATGCAAGTTGGTACAGCCACTCTGGAAAACAGTGTGGAGGTCCCTTAAAAAGTTAAAAATTGAGCTACCTTATGATCCAGCCATTGCACTACTGGGTGTTTACCCCAAAGATACAGACGTAGTGAAGAGAAGGGCCATATGCACCCCAATGTTCACAGCAGCAATGTCCACAATAGCTAAATCATGGAAGGAGCCGAGATGCCCTTCAACAGATGACTGGATTAAGAAGTTGTGGTCCATACATACAATGGAATATTACTCAGCTATCAGAAAGAACGAGTTCTCAACATTTGCTACAACATGGATGGCACTGGAGGAGCTAATGCTAAGTGAAATAAGTCAAGCAGAGAAAGAGAACTATCATATGATTTCTCTCATCTATGGAACAAAAGAACTAGGAAGATCGGTAGGAGAAGAAAGGGATAAAGAAAGGGGGGTAATCAGAAGGGGGAATGAAACATGAGAGACTATGGACTATGAGAAACAAACTGAGGGCCTCAGAAGGGAGGGGGGTGGGGGAATGGGATAGACCGGTGATGGGTGGTAAGGAGGGCACGTATTGCATGGTGCACTAGGTGTTATACGCAGCTAATGAATCATCGAGCCTTACATCGGAAACCGGGAATGCACTGTATGTTGACAAACATAATAAAACATTAAAAAAAGAAAAAAAAAAAAGAAAAACTGTGAGATGCAAGATGCTTTCTCTATGGTGTTCTTTCAGAGACTTCAGTATATGGCACTTTCCTTATGTTTTCTTAGACGCCTGTTGAAATGCTTTCATCTTCATGATAGAATACGTGAGGTGAAAGATGGCTTCGATACAATATTCTGTCTTAAATATTCGTTATTGGCCCTTTCCCTATGCTTTTATTCCCACTCTGAAACATTCTTCCATCATCATGACAGACGACGGGAGTTGGAAGACTGTTTCCATGCACTCCTATTACTGAGAGTTACATCTGGGGCTGTTTCCTTAAGTGAACCTTAAGGAAACACATATAGGGAAGCCCTAGTGTCTTCACTGATCAAAGTTGCCATCTCTCTACACAAACTCTTTAGCTAATTGACTGATTGTACTTTCTTTTTGTTTTCACACAACCTTTTCGAACGGCTTTCATCCTCATGAAAGAAGTGAGTTGAGTGATGCTTTCTGTGTAGTATTATTACAGTTTTAAACGAAGTGCATTATCTTGATGCTCGCAGGCACTGTTTTGCACAATGCTCCCACTTCATGAGAAAAGATGTGAGGTGCAAGATGCTTTTAGATAGAGTATTCTCTCCTAGTGTAAAGTAGGTGACACCTTCCTTATGCATTCGTAGACACTTGAAAAACTTGCGATCATCCTCACAGAAGCTGTGACTTGGAAGATGGTGTCCATTCGGTATTCTGACTGAGATTTGTATATAGTGCCCTTTTCCTTAAGGTTCAAGGCACGTGCTGGACAACGGGTGTATATTCATGGGTCACCATGTTACTTCGATGTTGCCTTCTATCAACACGGAGTTGTTTCTCACAACTACTTAGATAGGACCTCTCCTTATGCTTTCACTTGCACTTCTGCAAGTACTCCCATCTTCATTACAGAAGATGTGAGTTGAAAGATTTTTTTCCAAGGGTGTTCTTACCTGAGTATACAGATGTTCCTTAGGTTTCATGCAGATTTTGTAACATACATCCACCCTCATGAACTTGATTTGGAAAGTTGTCTCCAGATGGTGCTCTTTAATAGTGCTAAGCGTATGGCACTTCTTTTACCGTTCAACACAGATATTTGAAAAAGCTTCTCTCTTCATGCATCAGGATGTTTGAAGTTTCATTCTCTATACAGAACCTTGGTGCTCAGAGTGGAGTAAACGTCATTTCTTTACAAGTTCCTTTACCCTTGAGCCAATGCTTTCAGCCTCATGAGAAAAGATCTGAGTTTCAGACAGTGTCCTACGGATTTCCCTCATAAAGTTAAGCGTACGATAATTCCCTTATGCTGAGAAACACTTCTGAGAATGCTTCCAACTTCGTAAAAGAAGACGTGCCTTGAAGGATGGATTCGGTACGGTCGTTTCTTGAAGCTAAGTCTCTGCCACTTTCCTTATGCTTTCAGGGCAATGATGCAAATGTTTCCATCTTCATGACAGAATTTGTTGGCTGAAAGATGCTATCTACCCAGTGCTCTCACCTACTATTAAGTTTATGGCACTTTCGTTAAGATTCAACACACAGGAAAGAAACCCCGGTTGATCCATTTGTCAGGAGGTTGGTTTGATATTGTTTTCTATCTACACAGATTTGGTTCTTAGAATTAAGTAGACGGCACTTCTTTATGAGCTCGCACACATTCTTACCAAGGCTTCCGTCTTCACTACAGAAGTTGTGAGTTGAGACATGGTGTCAATACAGTGTTCCTGTATAGAGTGAAACAACGCGCTTTATGCGTCTGTTTTCACAGACAGGTTTGCACATACTTCCGTTTTTATGACAGAAGACTGTGAGATGCAAGATGCTTTCTCTATGGTGTTCTTTCGTGGACTTCAGTATATGGCACTTTCCCTATGTTTTCTTAGACACCTGTGCCAATAGTTTCATCTTCACGACCGAAGATGTCAGGTGAATGATGGCTTTGATACAATGTTCTTCTTGAAGATTGGTTAGTGGCCCTTATGCTTTCATTCCCACTCTGCAACATGCTTCCATCATCATGACAGAGGATGGGAGTTGGAAGACCCTTACCATGCTCTTCTTACTGAGAGTTACGTCTATGGCAGTTTCCTTAAGGTTCAACACACATATTGGAAAACCCTGGTGTCTTCAGTGATCAACGTTACCGTCTCTCTGCACAAACCTGATTCACTGAATGGAGTGATGGCACTTTCTTTTCGTTTTCACACAACATTTTTGATCGGCATCCTCTTTTTTTGGAAATTTTGTTTGGAAATTTTAATATGCCTTTCTCAATATCTGATGGAAAAAGCAGACAAAACATTGGTAACAAATGTGACCTAATTGACGTCTATGTAATATTGCATAATACGTGCAGAATACATTATTTCCAGTGGTCATAGACTATTTACCCAAACAGATGATATGTTGTTCCATGAATCATGTCTACATTTTAACATCCTGAAACTAACTAGATTCTATTCTTAGGCCACCAAGGAATAGAGCCCGAGTCCTCATGAAAAGAAGACCAGGAAATCCCTCCATGTTTAAAAATTCAATGTAACTTTGCTGCATATCCTAAGGGTCAGAGAGGGAATCGCAATGGACATTTTCCACCTTTTCTACATCAGGGCTCACACACAATGGCCCTTTGTCTCTGAAGAGCACTGACTATCCTAACATAGACAGGACTTAAGCCTCCTATCAGGGTTCTGCATGTCCCAGGCACACCTGGCAGCCTTGGCCTGTGCCCACACACACCTCCCTCCAGCTTTCCTTTCTGGTGGCATTGTGTTAAGGTAGTCAACATAGCCATATGGAGATGAGAAGCTCCCCACTCCTAGTGATGATGTTGCTATTGTCCCCACCAAGCTAATAACATGATTTCTGAGAGAATTACAACAAAATAGCAGTTTCTTGACCTTCATGAAAGTGTGAAAATCATCTTGTGAGTCATCTTTTCGAAACACGGTTTCACCATGTGTTCTTTTCTCTGGAAAAGATATAGACCCAATGGTAATTATGGCTCCTGAGCACCTGCTCTTGGGAGAATCCATACTGGCTCTGAGTAGCATTCTCCCTCGTAAACTTCTCAACTGGGGTGTAGATAGAATGAGTCCCATTTTTAGATGGATAGACAAAGGCTCAGAAATGATATGAATTACAGAGGATTTTAGTGTCAGAAACCTAAGTGGAATCTCCAAACTGACTCCAAATCCCTTGTTCTTCCATACAAGGTACCATTTCGCTCTACCCCAGGTCTTCTCAATCTGGAAACCTAGGAAGTATTAGGATTTTCTTGTTGTGTGGCCAAATGGAATGAATTCGGCTGCCTTTTCACCTCTGCCCATCATGATCATGAAGATAAATCTCTCAGTGGAGGACCTTTGAGTCGGAGACTTAAAGATCCCTAGGAATAGAGATACTATACTATTTTTCTGATATTAAAGTGACTGAAAGAACTATGCTTTTTTAATTGATGGAGGCTCTGGTCTGTAGAGTGTCCTGTAAGGTCGGAAATAGTATTTAAAGCAGTTAGCCTCTTCTGTAGAGTGAGACAATGCTTCTAAAGATTTCCTAAATATTCCCTTACCTGTGATTATTTATTCCCAACCATCGTAGTGTTTCTATGTTACGATTATGATTTCATTAAGGCCAACGTTGCGGAGAAAGAACTTAGTGTATCCAGGGGCACTTTCGTGTTGTGACAGTGAGCTATTCTGTTGTATTCTGTAGTCCAAGGGAATGGTGCCAGACATCTCTAAGATGTGTAAAATTCTGACTGTAAATGATCTCTATGTTTCAGAGATTTGGGCAGGACAAGGGGAGGAGTCCAGAGACCATGAACGCCTCTGTTACCTGTGTTGACCATGGAGCAGGTAACCTTCTGTAGGGGTCCTTTGATGTCTCTTTACTATTGGAAAGGTGCTTTCATCTCACGTTCCACCATTTGGTAGTGATGATAAGGATAAGAGTAATTTTTATGTCATACCATCTGTGAGGCCTGATCTTGGCCTCCCAGGAAAGCTCTCCTTTAACATTTTACCCAGCTCAAAATGACTGGGCAAACCCTCAAAGCATGGGCCCTATTTCTGCCCCCAGCACTTATTGTCCATATGCATCAAAAAGAGAACCAAAAAATGCCTTTGCCAACATCAAGGTGAGAACACAAAAGAACCTTTCTTGCTCCCATAAGATTAAAGTCATACTGATTTGTACATACTGAAAACATAAGAAAAAGTCTGTCACTTTCTGGAACCTTCTTCCTCATCGTGATGTATAACTGTACGTAGCACAACTCAGAACAAATATATGACCCTGCCCTAAATGTTCCTTCCCTGGAGCACTCCCTTCTTTGTGAAGATTGTGTCTCCCAGGCAGCTGTCTTTGACTTGGGTTTGAATAAAACTCTCTTCCTTCCTCTCTAAAATGTTTTAAAAGGTTCCTTCATTTAGTGTCGACAATAACACTCTGTTTTCAAGTGAAAAATAAATGTTCCTGGTTCACAACCGCGACAGAACAGAAGGCCGGCTTTTCCTTCCTTCCCTGTAGAACTAAGCATGTGTATATAGATTGCAGCACAAATGGGCTCACCCTAGAAGGATGTTTTGAAGGTCTGAGAAGCACTATCCACTCCATGGGTGAGACAAGAAGGCAAAGCTATTCCCGCTTGGAGCATTCCTTTTGGCGCTTAAAATTGCCTTGGATATGCATAAAAGCATTGCATTTCCTAAAGCCCAAGGCTGGAACAGTCTGAGAGCAGCTGACCTTGCCAGGAACCAGGCACACCCTTGCAGGAAGGGTTGGTGCAGAAGGGAAGGGGCAGGGCTCTGAGGGTGGTCTGCAGCTAGAGGGGTCCGCGAAAGGGGCCGCGTGTGTGTGTGTGTGTGTGTGTGTGTGTGTGTGTGTGTGATTGCAGCCCTGCCCATGATCCCCGTCATGCCTGCTCAGGGCGTTTAGCCAAGGAGGTGCCTCCTGGACCTCTGCACTCCCAGAGTTGTGAGTCATGGGGCCGGTTGCCTGGCATTCAAGGAGTTGGAAGCATCATACTCCCCAAGCAATCACCCCATGGGGGTGGAGCTATGTCTCTGTGTGCAGATCCGGAGCAGCCCAAGGACGCAGACCAGGAGCCAAGGAAGTGGAGTTTTGAGAGAGTGGACCTGTGGAGTTCCTGGCTGGGTGAGTGCATGCTGTGTGGCCATAGGTGGGCTTTCTGGGAGTAGGGGTACCCCGGGTAAGAGGCGGGGTTCTGGAAGGGCATGTTGAGAGAGTTCATCATGGAGACTCAGTTTTCTTTCCTTTTTCCCTTGAAAGTCTCTTCTGCCTAGTCTCCGTCAACTGGCCATACACCCCAGACCCAGGAACTCCAGGGCACCCGCTCAGCAAAGCTTTTGTGGGATGGTTCGCAGACATTCCAGGGTTTCCCGTGTTCCCCAGGAAGAGCGAGAGAAAGGACCGCACAGTCCCCAACTTCAGTGCGGTGCCCCTGTCCCCCGACACAGTGCAAGTAATGGACCTTGAGCAGTTCCCCGAGTTCACCAGGGTATTCCCTGTTCCCTCAGGCACAGGTGTGGCGCTAGGAAGGCCCAGAGCCGTTACCCAACTTCAGCATTGTGCTAGCTGTTTCCTGGGAATGGTGGCAATGGGCTGGGAGATAATTACTACTAAAAGACAAGTCTATGTTTCCCCTTCTCCCAGAAACCACAGCAGGTGTGCAGGCTTTAGGTCCGAGGAGCTGCTTCTCCCCATCTGACAACACTTCTCTGCTCTGGCTCCGCGAGACCCGACGTTCTGAACG
Source organism: Ursus arctos (assembly GCF_023065955.2). Classification (NCBI taxonomy): domain Eukaryota; kingdom Metazoa; phylum Chordata; class Mammalia; order Carnivora; family Ursidae; genus Ursus; species Ursus arctos. Next base: position 72,333 of record NW_026623063.1, read on the forward strand.
TCTGCATCTGAGTCAGTGAGGCAGCTTGACACGGGATCCAGCATTCAGAGAAAGCGGCAGGTCCATTTGGAGAAATGTCATATCCACATCAGGACTGGAAGTAAAACCTCTCATTAACCCACCATCTCCTGGGTTTTTCTCTTTTCTCTAGTTGAGCCATGAAGTAAAACTTAAGTAATAGTTGTCAGCGTTCTGAATTTGGTGAAGGAGGTACTTAGTTTCTGAGCTTGGAGCACTTTGCAGGGGATCCCATTTTCTCTGTTCATTGACTGCTTATGAATGTATTTTGAACAGCTGTTTCCTAGAAACACTCTTTCATTAGAAAGGGAAGGTGAGGTTTACTCTTTGTCTATTTTTAAGATATACGTTTGACAGTGTTTATACAGTTGGGCCTAAGATATGGGTGAGTGGCCACCATTTAGTGTTAGATGGCCTTTTGTCGTCACATACAAATATGGATGATGTCTTTCCAATTCTCAAAGGTGATGTTTCATCACTGATTAGTCTTTTCATCCCAAGAGTTACAATGGGGGTCGAGGGAAAATTCAAAATTATTCAGAGCAGCATTTTCCTGTTTAAAATATATGCTGGTGATGGGTAGTAAGGAGGGCACATATTGCATGGTGCACTGGGTGTAATATGCAACTAATGTATCATCGAAATTTACTGTACTGTATGGAGACTATAACATTATGTAATAAAAAACAATAAAAAAATAAAGGTAAACCTTGTGTATCTAACTATACCAGATGTATCATCTCGATATTTTGAAGTGCCATATTCAATCTGCTGTTTCTTTGGTGGTGGAGTCAGAGGAGAGTCTTTGGGAATTCCTTTCGATAGAGGCATGGTGGTGGCTTCAATTGGGTAGGCGACAGGGGCCCTGGGCTGAGTTCAGGAACTGCTTAACTGATGCTGGGTGAGTCAGGTTATGCGAAAGAGTTTCTGTTTCTTCCCTATGAGATTGACAAAAACCGGCTTCCAACGGAAAAATCGTTCGTAACGTGCAAACATGCTCACAAGTGCCTGTGCCAAGGTGATCTGTAAGAGACCACAGTTTGCTACCAGGAGATAAACCCGAACGAACACAACACGGGACATACACTGATCTGTAAGAGACCACAGTTTGCTACCAGGAGATAAACCCGAACGAACACAACACGGGACACTTGAGGCAGAAAGGGCTTCTGCCGAAAAATAAGTTCTTGATGTGGAAAACCTATCCAAAGTGGTTGTAGCAAAGTAAACAGAATGCCACACACTTATGTGTAAAAAACAACATTCCCCAGGCATGGTCTAAGCCCAGACATCGTCACTGTGCTTTTGGTAGCATGAGGGAAACCCGAGCCCCACATCCCTGACCCATTTGCCAAAAAAACGACTTCCAACGGAAACAGTTTTCCTAAGGTGCAGACCCTATCACAAGTGGTTGTGGCAAGGTAAAGCAAATGCCATCCACTTCTCTGGAAGAAACCACAGTGCCCAGCCATGTTCTAAGCCCTAACATCATCACTGGGCTTCTGGCAGCATGAGTGAAAACAGAGGAGCACAGCACGGAGACCCATTTGAGAAAAACCGGCTTCGAACGGAAAAATCTTTCATAACGAGCAAACATGCACACAAGTGCCTGTGGCAGGTGAAGTAAATGCCGTACACTGATCTGTAAGAGACCACAGTGCCTAGGAACAGTCTGAGCCCTTACCTCATCCCGGCGGTTTTGCTAGCATGAGTTCAACCCGAACGAACACAGCCCGGGGGCCCCTGGGACAAAAGCGGCTTCCGACCAACAATAGGGGCTTGCTTTGGAAAACCTGTCCCAAGTGAGGGTAGCCAGGTAAACAAAATGCCACACACCCAGGTGTAAGAAACAACATTGCCCAGGCATGGTCTAAGCCCCTCACCTCGTCCCTGTGCTTTGGGGAGCCGGAGGGACAGCCGAGGCCCACGGCCCTGTGACCCCTTTGCAAAAAGCCGGCTTCCCACGGGGACTGTTTTCCTGCGGTGAAGACCCTCTCCCAAGTGGTTGTGCCAAGGTAAAGCAAATGCCCTCCACTTCTGTGGAAGAAACCACAGTGCCCAGCCATGTTCTAAGCCCTCCCATCCTCCCTGGGCTTCTGGCAGCAGGAGTGAAAAGAGAGGAGCAGAGCACTGGGACCCATTTGACAAAAACCGGCTTCCCACGGGAAAGTCTTTCTCCACATGCAGACATGCTCCCAGGTGCCTGTGGCAAGGGAAGGAAATGCCATACACTGACCTGGAAGAGACCACAGGGCCCAGGCACAGTCTATACCCTTCCCTCAACCCGGCATATTTACTAGCAGGAGTTCAACCCCAACGAACACAGCCCAGAGACCCCTGGGGCAAAAAATGCTTCCGACGAACAATAGGTGCTTGCTGTGGAAAACCTATCCCAAGTGGGGGTAGCCAGCTCAACAAAATGCCACACACCCAGGTGTAAGAAACAACATTGCCCAGGCATGGTCTAAGCCCCTCACCTCGTCCCTGTGCTTTGGGGAGCCGGACGGACACCCGAGGCCCACGGCCCTGAGGCCCCTTTGCAAAAAGCCGGCTTCCCACGGAAATAGTTTTCCTGAGGTGCCGACCCTCTCACAAGTGGTTGGGCCAAGGTAAAGCAAATGCCCTCCACTTCTCTGGAAGAAATCACAGTGCCCAGCCATGTTCTAAGCCCTCCCATCCTCCCTGGGCTTCTGGCAGCAGGAGTGAAAAGAGAGGAGCAGAGCACTGGGACCCGTTTGACAAAAACCGGCTTCCCACGGGAAAGTCTTTCTCCACGTGCAGACATGCTCCCAGGTGCCTGTGGCAAGGGGAAGGAAATGCCATACACTGACCTGAAAGAGACCACAGGGCCCAGGCACAGTCTGAACCCTTCCCTCATCCCGGCGGTTTTGCTAGCAGGAGTTAAACCCCAACGAACACAGCCCGGAGACCCCTGGGGCAAAAACGGCTTCCGAAGAACAATAGGTGCTTGCTGTGGAACACCTATCCCAAGTGGGGGTAGCCAGCTCAGCAAAATGCCACACACCCAGGTGTAAGAAACAACATTGCCCAGGCATGGTCTAAGCCCCTCACCTCGTCCCTGTGCTTTGGGGAGCCGGAGGGACAGCCGAGGCCCACGGCCCTGTGACCCCTTTGCAAAAAGCCGGCTTCCCACGGAGACTGTTTTCCTGCGGTGCAGACCCTCTCCCAAGTGGTTGTGCCAAGGTAAAGCATATGCTCTCCACTTCTCTGGAAGAAACCACAGTGCCCAGCCATGTTCTAAGCCCTGCCATCCTCCCTGGGCTTCTGGCAGCAGGAGTGAAAAGAGAGGAGCAGAGCACTGGGACCCGTTTGACAAAAACCGGCTTCCCACGGGAAAGTCTTTCTCCACGTGCAGACATGCTCCCAGGTGCCTGTGGCAAGGGAAGGAAATGCCATACACTGACCTGGAAGAGACCACAGGGCCCAGGCACAGTCTATACCCTTCCCTCAACCCGGCATATTTACTAGCAGGAGTTCAACCCCAACGAACACAGCCCAGAGACCCCTGGGGCAAAAACTGCTTCCGACGAACAATAGGTGCTTGCTGTGGAAAACCTATCCCAAGTGGGGGTAGCCAGCTAAACAAAATGCCACACACCCAGGTGTAAGAAACAACATTGCCCAGGCATGGTCTAAGCCCCTCACCTCGTCCCTGTGCTTTGGGGAGCCGGACGGACACCCGATGCCCACGGCCCTGAGGCCCCTTTGCAACAAGCCGGCTTAAGACGGAAATAGTTTTCCTGAGGTGCCGACCCTCTCACAAGTGGTTGGGCCAAGGTAAAGCAAATGCCCTCCACTTCTCTGGAAGAAATCACAGTGCCCAGCCATGTTCTAAGCCCTCCCATCCTCCCTGGGCTTCTGGCAGCAGGAGTGAAAAGAGAGGAGCAGAGCACTGGGACCCGTTTGACAAAAACCGGCTTCCCACGGGAAAGTCTTTCTCCACGTGCAGACATGCTCCCAGGTGCCTGTGGCAAGGGGAAGGAAATGCCATACACTGACCTGGAAGAGACCACAGGGCCCAGGCACAGTCTGAACCCTTCCCTCATCCCGGCGGTTTTCTAGCAGGAGTTCTACCCCAAGGAACACAGCCCGTAGACCCTTGGGGCAAAAACGGCTTCCGACGAACAATAGGTGCTTGCTGTGGAACACCTATCCCAAGTGGGGGTAGCCAGCTCAACAAAATGCCACACACCCAGGTGTAAGAAACAACATTGCCCAGGCATGGTCTAAGCCCCTCACCTCGTCCCTGTGCTTTGGGGAGCCGGAGGGACACCCGAGGCCCACGGCCCTTAGACCCCTTTGCAAAAAGCCGGCTTCCCACGGAAACAGTTTTCCTGAGGTGCAGACCCTATCCCAAGTGGTTGTGGCAAGGTAAAGCAAATGCCCTCCACTTCTCTGGAAGAAACCACAGTGCCCAGCCATGTTCTAAGCCCTCCCATCCTCCCTGGGCTTCTGGCAGCAGGAGCGAAAAGAGAGGAGCAGAGCACTGGGACCCGTTTGACAAAACCCGGCTTCCCACGGGTAAGTCTTCCTCCACGTACAGACATGCTCCCAGGTGCCTGTGGCAAGGGGAAGGAAATGCCATACACTGACCTGGAAGAGACCACAGGGCCCAGGCACAGTCTGAACCCTTCCCTCAACCCGGCGGTTTTGCTAGCAGGAGTTCAAACCCAACGAACACAGCCCGGAGACCCCTGAGGCAAAAACGGCTTCGGACGAACAATAGGTGCTTGCTGTGGAAAACCAATCCCAAGTGGGGGTAGCCAGCTCAACAAAATGCCACATACCCAGGTGTAAGAAACAACATTGCCCAGGCATGGTCTAAGCCCCTCACCTCGTCCCTGTGCTTTGGGGAGCCGGAGGGACAGCCGAGGCACACGGCCCTGAGACCCCTTTGCAAAAAGCCGGCTTCCCACGGAAACAGTTTTCCTGAGGTGCAGACCCTATTCCAAGTGGTTGTGGAAAGGTAAAGCGAATGCCCTCCACTTCTCTGGAAGAAACCACAATGCCCAGCCATGTTCTAAGCCCTCCCATCCTCCCTGGGCTTCTGGCAGCAGGAGTGAAAAGAGAGGAGCAGAGCACTGGGACCCGTTTGACAAAAACCGGCTTCCCACGGGAAAGTCTTTCTCCACGTGCAGACATGCTCCAAGGTGCCTGGGGCAAGGGGAAGGAAATGCCATACACTGACCTGGAAGAGACCACGGGGCCCAGGCACAGTCTGAACCCTTCCCTCAACCCGGCGGTTTTGCTAGCAGGAGTTCAACCCCAACGAACACAGCCCGGGGACCCCTGGGGCAAAAACGGCTTCCGACGAACAATAGGTGCTTGCTGTGGAACACCTATCCCAAGTGGGGGTAGCCAGCTCAACAAAATGCCACACACCCAGTTGTAAGAAACAACATTGCACAGGCTTGGTCTAAGCCCCTCACCTCGTCCCTGTGCTTTGGGGAGCCGGAGGGACAGCCGAGGCACACGGCCCTGAGACACCTTTGCAAAAAGCCGGCTTCCCACGGAGACAGTTTTCCTGAGGTGCAGACCCTATCCCAAGTGGTTGTGGCAAGGTAAAGCAAATGCCCTCCACTTCTCTGGAAGAAACCACAGTGCCCAGCCATGTTCTAAGCCCTCCCATCCTCCCTGGGCTTCTGGCAGCAGGAGTGAAAAGAGAGGAGCAGAGCACTGGGACCCGTTTGACAAAAACCGGCTTCCCACGGGAAAGTCTTTCTCCACGTGCAGACATGCTCCCAGGTGCCTGTGGCAAGGGGAAGGAAATGCCATACACTGACCTGGAAGAGACCACAGGGCCCAGGTACAGTCTGAACCCTTCCCTCAACCCGGCGGTTTTGCTAGCAGGAGTTCAACCCCAACGAACACAGCCCGGAGACCCCTGGGGCAAAAAAGGCTTCCGATGATCAATAGGTGCTTGATGTGGCACACCTATCCCAAGTGGGGGAAGCCAGCTCAACAAAATGCCACACACCCAGTTGTAAGAAACAACATTGCACAGGCTTGGTCTAAGCCCCTCACCTCGTCCCTGTGCTTTGGGGAGCCTGAGGGACAGCCGAGGCACACGGCCCTGAGACCCCTTTGCAAAAAGCCGGCTTCCCACGGAAACAGTTTTCCTGAGGTGCAGACCCTATCCCAAGTGGTTGTGGCAAGGTAAAGCAAATGCCCTCCACTTCTCTGGAAAAAACCACAGTGCCCAGCCATGTTCTATGCCCTCCCATCCTCCCTGGGCTTCTGGCAGCAGGAGTGAAAAGAGAGGAGCAGAGCACTGGGACCCGTTTGACAAAACCCGGCTTCCCACGGGAAAGTCTTTCTCCACGTACAGACATGCTCCCAGGTGCCTGTGGCAAGGGGAAGGAAATGCCATACACTGACCTGGAAGAGACCACAGGGCCCAGGCACAGTCTGAACCCTTCCCTCAACCCGGCGGTTTTGCTAGCAGGAGTTCAACCCCAACGAACACAGCCCGGAGACCCCTGAGGCAAAAACGGCTTCGGACGAACAATAGGTGCTTGCTGTGGAAAACCAATCCCAAGTGGGGGTAGCCAGCTCAACAAAATGCCACATACCCAGGTGTAAGAAACAACATTGCCCAGGCATGGTCTAAGCCCCTCACCTCGTCCCTGTGCTTTGGGGAGCCGGAGGGACAGCCGAGGCACACGGCCCTGAGACCCCTTTGCAAAAAGCCGGCTTCCCACGGAAACAGTTTTCCTGAGGTGCAGACCCTATTCCAAGTGGTTGTGGAAAGGTAAAGCGAATGCCCTCCACTTCTCTGGAAGAAACCACAATGCCCAGCCATGTTCTAAGCCCTCCCATCCTCCCTGGGCTTCTGGCAGCAGGAGTGAAAAGAGAGGAGCAGAGCACTGGGACCCGTTTGACAAAAACCGGCTTCCCACGGGAAAGTCTTTCTCCACGTGCAGACATGCTCCAAGGTGCCTGGGGCAAGGGGAAGGAAATGCCATACACTGACCTGGAAGAGACCACAGGGCCCAGGCACAGTCTGAACCCTTCCCTCAACCCGGCGGTTTTGCTAGGAGGAGTTCAACCCCAACGAACACAGCCCGGGGACCCCTGGGGCAAAAACGGCTTCCGACGAACAATAGGTGCTTGCTGTGGAACACCTATCCCAAGTGGGGGTAGCCAGCTCAACAAAATGCCACACACCCAGTTGTAAGAAACAACATTGCACAGGCTTGGTCTAAGCCCCTCACCTCGTCCCTGTGCTTTGGGGAGCCGGAGGGACAGCCGAGGCACACGGCCCTGAGACCCCTTTGCAAAAAGCCGGCTTCCCACGGAGACAGTTTTCCTGAGGTGCAGACCCTATCCCAAGTGGTTGTGGCAAGGTAAAGCAAATGCCCTCCACTTCTCTGGAAGAAACCACAGTGCCCAGCCATGTTCTAAGCCCTCCCATCCTCCCTGGGCTTCTGGCAGCAGGAGTGAAAAGAGAGGAGCAGAGCACTGGGACCCGTTTGACAAAAACCGGCTTCCCACGGGAAAGTCTTTCTCCACGTGCAGACATGCTCCCAGGTGCCTGTGGCAAGGGGAAGGAAATGCCATACACTGACCTGGAAGAGACCACAGGGCCCAGGTACAGTCTGAACCCTTCCCTCAACCCGGCGGTTTTGCTAGCAGGAGTTCAACCCCAACGAACACAGCCCGGAGACCCCTGGGGCAAAAAAGGCTTCCGATGATCAATAGGTGCTTGCTGTGGCACACCTATCCCAAGTGGGGGAAGCCAGCTCAACAAAATGCCACACACCCAGGTGTAAGAAACAACATTGCACAGGCTTGGTCTAAGCCCCTCACCTCGTCCCTGTGCTTTGGGGAGCCTGAGGGACAGCCGAGGCACACGGCCCTGAGACCCCTTTGCAAAAAGCCGGCTTCCCACGGAAACAGTTTTCCTGAGGTGCAGACCCTATTCCAAGTGGTTGTGGCAAGGTAAAGCAAATGCCCTCCACTTCTCTGGAAGAAACCACAATGCCCAGCCATGTTCTAAGACCTCCCATCCTCCCTGGGCTTCTGGTAGCAGGAGTGAAAAGAGAGGAGCAGAGCACTGGGACCCGTTTGACAAAAACCGGCTTCCCACGGGAAAGTCTTTCTCCACGTGCAGACATGCTCCCAGGTGCCTGTGGCAAGGGGAAGGAAATGCCATACACTGACCTGGAAGAGACCACAGGGCCCAGGCACAGTCTGAACCCTTCCCTCAACCCGGCGGTTTTGCTAGCAGGAGTTCAACCTCAACGAACACAGCCCGGAGACCCCTGGGGCAAAAAAGGCTTCCGATGATCAATAGGTGCTTGCTGTGGAACACCTATCCCAAGTGGGGGAAGCCAGCTCAACAAAATGCCACACACCCAGGTGTAAGAAACAACATTGCACTGGCTTGGTCTAAGCCCCTCACCTCGTCCCTCTGCTTTGGGGAGCCGGAGGGACAGCCGAGGCACACGGCCCTGAGACCCCTTTGCAAAAAGCCGGCTTCCCACGGAAACAGTTTTCCTGAGGTGCAGACCCTATCCCAAGTGGTTGTGGCAAGGTAAAGCAAATGCCCTCCACTTCTCTGGAAGAAACCACAATGCCCAGCCATGTTCTAAGCCCTCCCATCCTCCCTGGGCTTCTGGCAGCAGGAGCGAAAAGAGAGGAGCAGAGCACTGGGACCCGTTTGACAAAACCCGGCTTCCCACGGGTAAGTCTTCCTCCACGTACAGACATGCTCCCAGGTGCCTGTGGCAAGGGGAAGGAAATGCCATACACTGACCTGGAAGAGACCACAGGGCCCAGGCACAGTCTGAACCCTTCCCTCAACCCGGCGGTTTTGCTAGCAGGAGTTCAAACCCAACGAACACAGCCCGGAGACCCCTGAGGCAAAAACGGCTTCGGACGAACAATAGGTGCTTGCTGTGGAAAACCAATCCCAAGTGGGGGTAGCCAGCTCAACAAAATGCCACATACCCAGGTGTAAGAAACAACATTGCCCAGGCATGGTCTAAGCCCCTCACCTCGTCCCTGTGCTTTGGGGAGCCGGAGGGACAGCCAAGGCACACGGCCCTGAGACCCCTTTGCAAAAAGCCGGCTTCCCACGGAAACAGTTTTCCTGAGGTGCAGACCCTATTCCAAGTGGTTGTGGAAAGGTAAAGCGAATGCCCTCCACTTCTCTGGAAGAAACCACAATGCCCAGCCATGTTCTAAGCCCTCCCATCCTCCCTGGGCTTCTGGCAGCAGGAGTGAAAAGAGAGGAGCAGAGCACTGGGACCCGTTTGACAAAAACCGGCTTCCCACGGGAAAGTCTTTCTCCACGTGCAGACATGCTCCAAGGTGCCTGGGGCAAGGGGAAGGAAATGCCATACACTGACCTGGAAGAGACCACGGGGCCCAGGCACAGTCTGAACCCTTCCCTCAACCCGGCGGTTTTGCTAGCAGGAGTTCAACCCCAACGAACACAGCCCGGGGACCCCTGGGGCAAAAACGGCTTCCGACGAACAATAGGTGCTTGCTGTGGAACACCTATCCCAAGTGGGGGTAGCCAGCTCAACAAAATGCCACACACCCAGTTGTAAGAAACAACATTGCACAGGCTTGGTCTAAGCCCCTCACCTCGTCCCTGTGCTTTGGGGAGCCGGAGGGACAGCCGAGGCACACGGCCCTGAGACACCTTTGCAAAAAGCCGGCTTCCCACGGAGACAGTTTTCCTGAGGTGCAGACCCTATCCCAAGTGGTTGTGGCAAGGTAAAGCAAATGCCCTCCACTTCTCTGGAAGAAACCACAGTGCCCAGCCATGTTCTAAGCCCTCCCATCCTCCCTGGGCTTCTGGCAGCAGGAGTGAAAAGAGAGGAGCAGAGCACTGGGACCCGTTTGACAAAAACCGGCTTCCCACGGGAAAGTCTTTCTCCACGTGCAGACATGCTCCCAGGTGCCTGTGGCAAGGGGAAGGAAATGCCATACACTGACCTGGAAGAGACCACAGGGCCCAGGTACAGTCTGAACCCTTCCCTCAACCCGGCGGTTTTGCTAGCAGGAGTTCAACCCCAACGAACACAGCCCGGAGACCCCTGGGGCAAAAAAGGCTTCCGATGATCAATAGGTGCTTGCTGTGGCACACCTATCCCAAGTGGGGGAAGCCAGCTCAACAAAATGCCACACACCCAGGTGTAAGAAACAACATTGCACAGGCTTGGTCTAAGCCCCTCACCTCGTCCCTGTGCTTTGGGGAGCCTGAGGGACAGCCGAGGCACACGGCCCTGAGACCCCTTTGCAAAAAGCCGGCTTCCCACGGAAACAGTTTTCCTGAGGTGCAGACCCTATCCCAAGTGGTTGTGGCAAGGTAAAGCAAATGCCCTCCACTTCTCTGGAAAAAACCACAGTGCCCAGCCATGTTCTATGCCCTCCCATCCTCCCTGGGCTTCTGGCAGCAGGAGTGAAAAGAGAGGAGCAGAGCACTGGGACCCGTTTGACAAAACCCGGCTTCCCACGGGAAAGTCTTTCTCCACGTACAGACATGCTCCCAGGTGCCTGTGGCAAGGGGAAGGAAATGCCATACACTGACCTGGAAGAGACCACAGGGCCCAGGCACCGTCTGAACCCTTCCCTCAACCCGGCGGTTTTGCTAGCAGGAGTTCAAACCCAACGAACACAGCCCGGAGACCCCTGAGGCAAAAACGGCTTCGGACGAACAATAGGTGCTTGCTGTGGAAAACCAATTCCAAGTGGGGGTAGCCAGCTCAACAAAATGCCACATACCCAGGTGTAAGAAACAACATTGCCCAGGCATGGTCTAAGCCCCTCACCTCGTCCCTGTGCTTTGGGGAGCCGGAGGGACAGCCGAGGCACACGGCCCTGAGACCCCTTTGCAAAAAGCCGGCTTCCCACGGAAACAGTTTTCCTGAGGTGCAGACCCTATTCCAAGTGGTTGTGGAAAGGTAAAGCGAATGCCCTCCACTTCTCTGGAAGAAACCACAATGCCCAGCCATGTTCTAAGCCCTCCCATCCTCCCTGGGCTTCTGGCAGCAGGAGTGAAAAGAGAGGAGCAGAGCACTGGGACCCGTTTGACAAAAACCGGCTTCCCACGGGAAAGTCTTTCTCCACGTGCAGACATGCTCCAAGGTGCCTGGGGCAAGGGGAAGGAAATGCCATACACTGACCTGGAAGAGACCACGGGGCCCAGGCACAGTCTGAACCCTTCCCTCAACCCGGCGGTTTTGCTAGCAGGAGTTCAACCCCAACGAACACAGCCCGGGGACCCCTGGGGCAAAAACGGCTTCCGACGAACAATAGGTGCTTGCTGTGGAACACCTATCCCAAGTGGGGGTAGCCAGCTCAACAAAATGCCACACACCCAGTTGTAAGAAACAACATTGCACAGGCTTGGTCTAAGCCCCTCACCTCGTCCCTGTGCTTTGGGGAGCCGGAGGGACAGCCGAGGCACACGGCCCTGAGACACCTTTGCAAAAAGCCGGCTTCCCACGGAGACAGTTTTCCTGAGGTGCAGACCCTATCCCAAGTGGTTGTGGCAAGGTAAAGCAAATGCCCTCCACTTCTCTGGAAGAAACCACAGTGCCCAGCCATGTTCTAAGCCCTCCCATCCTCCCTGGGCTTCTGGCAGCAGGAGTGAAAAGAGAGGAGCAGAGCACTGGGACCCGTTTGACAAAAACCGGCTTCCCACGGGAAAGTCTTTCTCCACGTGCAGACATGCTCCCAGGTGCCTGTGGCAAGGGGAAGGAAATGCCATACACTGACCTGGAAGAGACCACAGGGCCCAGGTACAGTCTGAACCCTTCCCTCAACCCGGCGGTTTTGCTAGCAGGAGTTCAACCCCAACGAACACAGCCCGGAGACCCCTGGGGCAAAAAAGGCTTCCGATGATCAATAGGTGCTTGCTGTGGCACACCTATCCCAAGTGGGGGAAGGCAGCTCAACAAAATGCCACACACCCAGGTGTAAGAAACAACATTGCACAGGCTTGGTCTAAGCCCCTCACCTCGTCCCTGTGCTTTGGGGAGCCTGAGGGACAGCCGAGGCACACGGCCCTGAGACCCCTTTGCAAAAAGCCGGCTTCCCACGGAAACAGTTTTCCTGAGGTGCAGACCCTATCCCAAGTGGTTGTGGCAAGGTAAAGCAAATGCCCTCCACTTCTCTGGAAAAAACCACAGTGCCCAGCCATGTTCTATGCCCTCCCATCCTCCCTGGGCTTCTGGCAGCAGGAGTGAAAAGAGAGGAGCAGAGCACTGGGACCCGTTTGACAAAACCCAGCTTCCCACGGGAAAGTCTTTCTCCACGTACAGACATGCTCCCAGGTGCCTGTGGCAAGGGGAAGGAAATGCCATACACTGACCTGGAAGAGACCACAGGGCCCAGGCACAGTCTGAACCCTTCCCTCAACCCGGCGGTTTTGCTAGCAGGAGTTCAAACCCAACGAACACAGCCCGGAGACCCCTGAGGCAAAAACGGCTTCGGACGAACAATAGGTGCTTGCTGTGGAAAACCAATTCCAAGTGGGGGTAGCCAGCTCAACAAAATGCCACATACCCAGGTGTAAGAAACAACATTGCCCAGGCATGGTCTAAGCCCCTCACCTCGTCCCTGTGCTTTGGGGAGCCGGAGGGACAGCCGAGGCACACGGCCCTGAGACCCCTTTGCAAAAAGCCGGCTTCCCACGGAAACAGTTTTCCTGAGGTGCAGACCCTATTCCAAGTGGTTGTGGAAAGGTAAAGCGAATGCCCTCCACTTCTCTGGAAGAAACCACAATGCCCAGCCATGTTCTAAGCCCTCCCATCCTCCCTGGGCTTCTGGCAGCAGGAGTGAAAAGAGAGGAGCAGAGCACTGGGACCCGTTTGACAAAAACCGGCTTCCCACGGGAAAGTCTTTCTCCACGTGCAGACATGCTCCAAGGTGCCTGGGGCAAGGGGAAGGAAATGCCATACACTGACCTGGAAGAGACCACGGGGCCCAGGCACAGTCTGAACCCTTCCCTCAACCCGGCGGTTTTGCTAGCAGGAGTTCAACCCCAACGAACACAGCCCGGGGACCCCTGGGGCAAAAACGGCTTCCGACGAACAATAGGTGCTTGCTGTGGAACACCTATCCCAAGTGGGGGTAGCCAGCTCAACAAAATGCCACACACCCAGTTGTAAGAAACAACATTGCACAGGCTTGGTCTAAGCCCCTCACCTCGTCCCTGTGCTTTGGGGAGCCGGAGGGACAGCCGAGGCACACGGCCCTGAGACACCTTTGCAAAAAGCCGGCTTCCCACGGAGACAGTTTTCCTGAGGTGCAGACCCTATCCCAAGTGGTTGTGGCAAGGTAAAGCAAATGCCCTCCACTTCTCTGGAAGAAACCACAGTGCCCAGCCATGTTCTAAGCCCTCCCATCCTCCCTGGGCTTCTGGCAGCAGGAGTGAAAAGAGAGGAGCAGAGCACTGGGACCCGTTTGACAAAAACCGGCTTCCCACGGGAAAGTCTTTCTCCACGTGCAGACATGCTCCCAGGTGCCTGTGGCAAGGGGAAGGAAATGCCATACACTGACCTGGAAGAGACCACAGGGCCCAGGTACAGTCTGAACCCTTCCCTCAACCCGGCGGTTTTGCTAGCAGGAGTTCAACCCCAAGGAACACAGCCCGGAGACCCCTGGGGCAAAAAAGGCTTCCGATGATCAATAGGTGCTTGCTGTGGCACACCTATCCCAAGTGGGGGAAGCCAGCTCAACAAAATGCCACACACCCAGGTGTAAGAAACAACATTGCACAGGCTTGGTCTAAGCCCCTCACCTCGTCCCTGTGCTTTGGGGAGCCTGAGGGACAGCCGAGGCACACGGCCCTGAGACCCCTTTGCAAAAAGCCGGCTTCCCACGGAAACAGTTTTCCTGAGGTGCAGACCCTATCCCAAGTGGTTGTGGCAAGGTAAAGCAAATGCCCTCCACTTCTCTGGAAAAAACCACAGTGCCCAGCCATGTTCTATGCCCTCCCATCCTCCCTGGGCTTCTGGCAGCAGGAGTGAAAAGAGAGGAGCAGAGCACTGGGACCCGTTTGACAAAACCCGGCTTCCCACGGGAAAGTCTTTCTCCACGTGCAGACATGCTCCCAGGTGCCTGTGGCAAGGGGAAGGAAATGCCATACACTGACCTGGAAGAGACCACAGGGCCCAGGCACAGTCTGAACCCTTCCCTCAACCCGGCGGTTTTGCTAGCAGGAGTTCAACCCCAACGAACACAGCCCGGAGACCCCTGAGGCAAAAACGGCTTCGGACGAACAATAGGTGCTTGCTGTGGAAAACCAATCCCAAGTGGGGGTAGCCAGCTCAACAAAATGCCACACACCCAGGTGTAAGAAACAACATTGCACAGGCTTGGTCTAAGCCCCTCACCTCGTCCCTGTGCTTTGGGGAGCCAGACGGACAGCCGAGGCACACGGCCCTGAGACCCCTTTGCAAAAAGCCGGCTTCCCACGGAAACAGTTTTCCTGAGGTGCAGACCCTATTCCAAGTGGTTGTGGCAAGGTAAAGCAAATGCCCTCCACTTCTCTGGAAGAAACCACAATGCCCAGCCATGTTCTAAGACCTCCCATCCTCCCTGGGCTTCTGGTAGCAGGAGTGAAAAGAGAGGAGCAGAGCACTGGGACCCGTTTGACAAAAACCGGCTTCCCACGGGAAAGTCTTTCTCCACGTGCAGACATGCTCCCAGGTGCCTGTGGCAAGGGGAAGGAAATGCCATACACTGACCTGGAAGAGACCACAGGGCCCAGGCACAGTCTGAACCCTTCCCTCAACCCGGCGGTTTTGCTAGCAGGAGTTCAACCTCAACGAACACAGCCCGGAGACCCCTGGGGCAAAAAAGGCTTCTGATGATCAATAGGTGCTTGCTGTGGAACACCTATCCCAAGTGGGGGAAGCCAGCTCAACAAAATGCCACACACCCAGGTGTAAGAAACAACATTGCACAGGCTTGGTCTAAGCCCCTCAGCTCGTCCCTGTGCTTTGGGGAGCCGGAGGGACAGCCGAGGCACACGGCCCTGAGACCCCTTTGCAAAAAGCCGGCTTCCCACGGAAACAGTTTTCCTGAGGTGCAGACCCTATCCCAAGTGGTCGTGGCAAGGTAAAGCAAATGCCCTCCACTTCTCTGGAAGAAACCACAGTACCCAGCCATGTTCTAAGCCCTCCCATCCTCCCTGGGCTTCTGGCAGCAGGAGTGAAAAGAGAGGAGCAGAGCACTGGGACCCGTTTGACAAAAACCGGCTTCCCCCGGGGAAAGTCTTTCTCCACGTGCAGACATGCTCCCAGGTGCCTGTGGCAAGGGGAAGGAAATGCCATACACTGACCTGGAAGAGACCACAGGGCCCAGGCACAGTCTGAACCCTTCCCTCAACCCGGCGGTTTTGCTACCAGGAGTTCAACCCCAACGAACACAGCCCGGAGACCCCTGGGGCAAAAACGGCTTCCGACGAACAATAGGTGCTTGCTGTGGAACACCTATCCCAAGTGGGGGTAGCCAGCTCAACAAAATGCCACACACCCAGGTGTAAGAAACAACATTGCCCAGGCATGGTCTAAGCCCCTCACCTCGTCCCTGTGCTTTCGGGAGCCGGAGGGACAGCCGAGGCCCACGGCCCTGAGACCCCTTTGCAAAAAGCCGGCTTCCCACGGAGACAGTTTTCCTGAGGTGCAGACCCTATCCCAAGTGGTTGTGGCAAGGTAAAGCAAATGCCCTCCACTTCTCTGGAAGAAACCACAGTGCCCAGCCATGTTCTAAGCCCTCCCATCCTCCCTGGGCTTCTGGCAGCAGGAGTGAAAAGAGAGGAGCAGAGCACTGGGACCCGTTTGACAAAACCCGACTTCCCACTTGAAAGTCTTTCGCCGCGTGCAGACATGCTCCCAGGTGGCTGGGGCAAGGGGAAGGAAATGCCATACACTGACCTGGAAGAGACCACAGGGCCCAGGCTCAGTCTGAACCCTTCCCTCAACCCGGCGGTTTTGCTAGCAGGAGTTCAACCCCAACGAACACAGCCCGGAGACCCCTGAGGCAAAAACGGCTTCCGACGAACAATAGGCGCTTGCTGTGGAAAACCAATCCCAAGTGGGGGTAGCCAGCTCAACAAAATGCCACACACCCAGGTGTAAGAAACAACATTGCCCAGGCATGGTCTAAGCCCCTCACCTCGTCCCTGTGCTTTGGGGAGCCGGAGGGACACCCGAGGCCCACGGCCCTGAGACCCCTTTGCAAAAAGCCGGCTTCCCACGGAAACAGTTTTCCTGAGGTGCAGACCCTATCCCAAGTGGTTGTGGCAAGGTAAAGCAAATGCCCTCCACTTCTCTGGAAGAAACCACAGAGCCCAGCCATGTTCTAAGCCCTCCCATCCTCCCTGGGCTTCTGGCAGCAGGAGTGAAAAGAGAGGAGCAGAGCACGGGGCCCCGTTTGACAAAAACCGGCTTCCCACGGGAAAGTCTTTCTCCACGTGCAGACATGCTCCCAGGTGCCTGTGGCAAGGGGAAGGAAATGCCATACACTGACCTGGAAGAGACCACAGGGCCCAGGCACAGTCTGAACCCTTCCCTGAACCCGGCGGTTTTGCTAGCAGGAGTTTAACCCCAACGAACACAGCCCGGAGACCCCTGGGGCAAAAACGGCTTCCGACGAACAATAGGTGCTTGCTGTGGAACACCTATCCCAAGTGGGGGGAGCCAGGTCAACAAAATGCCACACACCCAGGTGTAAGAAACAACATTGCCCAGGCATGGTCTAAGCCCCTCACCTCGTCCCTGTGCTTTGGGGAGCCGGAGGGACACCCGAGGCCCACGGCCCTGAGACCCCTTTGCAAAAAACCGGCTTCCCACGGAAACAGTTTTCCTGAGGTGCAGACCCTATCCCAAGTGGTTGTGGCAAGGTAAAGCAAATGCCCTCCACTTCCCTGGAAGAAACCACAGTGCCCAGCCATGTTCTAAGCCCTCCCATCCTCCCTGGACTTCTGGCAGCAGGAGTGAAAAGAGAGGAGCAGAGCACTGGGACCCGTTTGACAAAAACCGGCTTCCCACGGGAAAGTCTTTCTCCACGTGCAGACATGCTCCCAGGTGCCTGGGGCAAGGGGAAGGAAATGCCATACACTGACCTGGAAGAGACCACAGGGCCCAAGCACAGTCTGAACCCTTCCGTCAACCCGGCGGTTTTGCTAGCAGGAGTTCAACCCCAACGAACACAGCCCGGAGACCCCTGAGGCAAAAACGGCTTCCGACGTACAATAGGAGCTTGCTGTGGAACACCTATCCCAAGTGGGGGAAGTAAGCTCAACAAAATGCCACACACCCAGGTGTAAGAAACAACATTGCACAGGCTTGGTCTAAGCCCCTCACCTCGTCCCTGTGCTTTCGGGAGCCGGAGGGACAGCCGAGGCCCACGGCCCTGAGACCCCTTTGCAAAAAGCCGGCTTCCCACGGAGACAGTTTTCCTGAGGTGCAGACCCTATCCCAAGTGGTTGTGGCAAGGTAAAGCAAATGCCCTCCACTTCTCTGCAAGAAACCACAGTGCCCAGCCATGTTCTAAGCCCTCCCATCCTCCCTGGGCTTCTGGCAGCAGGAGTGAAAAGTGAGGAGCAGAGCACTGGGACCCGTTTGACAAAACCCGGCTTCCCACGGGAAAGTCTTTCTCCACGTGCAGACATGCTCCCAGGTGCCTGGGGCAAGGGGAAGGAAATGCCATACACTGACCTGGAAGAGACCACAGGGCCCAGGCACAGTCTAAACCCTTCCCTCAACCCGGCGGTTTTGCTAGCAGGAGTTCAACCCCAACGAACACAGCCCGGGGACCCCTGGGGCAAAAACGGCTTCCGACGAACAATAGGTGCTTGCTGTGGAACACCTATCCCAAGTGGGGGTAGCCAGCTCAACAAAATGCCACACACCCAGTTGTAAGAAACAACATTGCACAGGCTTGGTCTAAGCCCCTCACCTCGTCCCTGTGCTTTGGGGAGCCGGAGGGACAGCCGAGGCACACGGCCCTGAGACACCTTTGCAAAAAGCCGGCTTCCCACGGAGACAGTTTTCCTGAGGTGCAGACCCTATCCCAAGTGGTTGTGGCAAGGTAAAGCAAATGCCCTCCACTTCTCTGGAAGAAACCACAGTGCCCAGCCATGTTCTAAGCCCTCCCATCCTCCCTGGGCTTCTGGCAGCAGGAGTGAAAAGAGAGGAGCAGAGCACTGGGACCCGTTTGACAAAAACCGGCTTCCCACGGGAAAGTCTTTCTCCACGTGCAGACATGCTCCCAGGTGCCTGTGGCAAGGGGAAGGAAATGCCATACACTGACCTGGAAGAGACCACAGGGCCCAGGTACAGTCTGAACCCTTCCCTCAACCCGGCGGTTTTGCTAGCAGGAGTTCAACCCCAACGAACACAGCCCGGAGACCCCTGGGGCAAAAAAGGCTTCCGATGATCAATAGGTGCTTGCTGTGGCACACCTATCCCAAGTGGGGGAAGCCAGCTCAACAAAATGCCACACACCCAGGTGTAAGAAACAACATTGCACAGGCTTGGTCTAAGCCCCTCACCTCGTCCCTGTGCTTTGGGGAGCCTGAGGGACAGCCGAGGCACACGGCCCTGAGACCCCTTTGCAAAAAGCCGGCTTCCCACGGAAACAGTTTTCCTGAGGTGCAGACCCTATCCCAAGTGGTTGTGGCAAGGTAAAGCAAATGCCCTCCACTTCTCTGGAAAAAACCACAGTGCCCAGCCATGTTCTATGCCCTCCCATCCTCCCTGGGCTTCTGGCAGCAGGAGTGAAAAGAGAGGAGCAGAGCACTGGGACCCGTTTGACAAAAACCGGCTTCCCACGGGAAAGTCTTTCTCCACGTACAGACATGCTCCCAGGTGCCTGTGGCAAGGGGAAGGAAATGCCATACACTGACCTGGAAGAGACCACAGGGCCCAGGCACAGTCTGAACCCTTCCCTCAACCCGGCGGTTTTGCTAGCAGGAGTTCAAACCCAACGAACACAGCCCGGAGACCCCTGAGGCAAAAACGGCTTCGGACGAACAATAGGTGCTTGCTGTGGAAAACCAATTCCAAGTGGGGGAGCCAGCTCAACAAAATGCCACATACCCAGGTGTAAGAAACAACATTGCCCAGGCATGGTCTAAGCCCCTCACCTCGTCCCTGTGCTTTGGGGAGCCGGAGGGACAGCCGAGGCACACGGCCCTGAGACCCCTTTGCAAAAAGCCGGCTTCCCACGGAAACAGTTTTCCTGAGGTGCAGACCCTATTCCAAGTGGTTGTGGAAAGGTAAAGCGAATGCCCTCCACTTCTCTGAAAGAAACCACAATGCCCAGCCATGTTCTAACCCCTCCCATCCTCCCTGGGCTTCTGTCAGCAGGAGTGAAAAGAGAGGAGCAGAGCACTGGGACCCGTTTGACAAAAACCGGCTTCCCACGGGAAAGTCTTTCTCCACGTGCAGACATGCTCCAAGGTGCCTGGGGCAAGGGGAAGGAAATGCCATACACTGACCTGGAAGAGACCACGGGGCCCAGGCACAGTCTGAACCCTTCCCTCAACCCGGCGGTTTTGCTAGCAGGAGTTCAACCCCAACGAACACAGCCCGGGGACCCCTGGGGCAAAAACGGCTTCCGACGAACAATAGGTGCTTGCTGTGGAACACCTATCCCAAGTGGGGGTAGCCAGCTCAACAAAATGCCACACACCCAGTTGTAAGAAACAACATTGCACAGGCTTGGTCTAAGCCCCTCACCTCGTCCCTGTGCTTTGGGGAGCCGGAGGGACAGCCGAGGCACACGGCCCTGAGACACCTTTGCAAAAAGCCGGCTTCCCACGGAGACAGTTTTCCTGAGGTGCAGACCCTATCCCAAGTGGTTGTGGCAAGGTAAAGCAAATGCCCTCCACTTCTCTGGAAGAAACCACAGTGCCCAGCCATGTTCTAAGCCCTCCCATCCTCCCTGGGCTTCTGGCAGCAGGAGTGAAAAGAGAGGAGCAGAGCACTGGGACCCGTTTGACAAAAACCGGCTTCCCACGGGAAAGTCTTTCTCCACGTGCAGACATGCTCCCAGGTGCCTGTGGCAAGGGGAAGGAAATGCCATACACTGACCTGGAAGAGACCACAGGGCCCAGGTACAGTCTGAACCCTTCCCTCAACCCGGCGGTTTTGCTAGCAGGAGTTCAACCCCAACGAACACAGCCCGGAGACCCCTGGGGCAAAAAAGGCTTCCGATGATCAATAGGTGCTTGCTGTGGCACACCTATCCCAAGTGGGGGAAGGCAGCTCAACAAAATGCCACACACCCAGGTGTAAGAAACAACATTGCACAGGCTTGGTCTAAGCCCCTCACCTCGTCCCTGTGCTTTGGGGAGCCTGAGGGACAGCCGAGGCACACGGCCCTGAGACCCCTTTGCAAAAAGCCGGCTTCCCACGGAAACAGTTTTCCTGAGGTGCAGACCCTATCCCAAGTGGTTGTGGCAAGGTAAAGCAAATGCCCTCCACTTCTCTGGAAAAAACCACAGTGCCCAGCCATGTTCTATGCCCTCCCATCCTCCCTGGGCTTCTGGCAGCAGGAGTGAAAAGAGAGGAGCAGAGCACTGGGACCCGTTTGACAAAACCCGGCTTCCCACGGGAAAGTCTTTCTCCACGTACAGACATGCTCCCAGGTGCCTGTGGCAAGGGGAAGGAAATGCCATACACTGACCTGGAAGAGACCACAGGGCCCAGGCACAGTCTGAACCCTTCCCTCAACCCGGCGGTTTTGCTAGCAGGAGTTCAAACCCAACGAACACAGCCCGGAGACCCCTGAGGCAAAAACGGCTTCGGACGAACAATAGGTGCTTGCTGTGGAAAACCAATTCCAAGTGGGGGTAGCCAGCTCAACAAAATGCCACATACCCAGGTGTAAGAAACAACATTGCCCAGGCATGGTCTAAGCCCCTCACCTCGTCCCTGTGCTTTGGGGAGCCGGAGGGACAGCCGAGGCACACGGCCCTGAGACCCCTTTGCAAAAAGCCGGCTTCCCACGGAAACAGTTTTCCTGAGGTGCAGACCCTATTCCAAGTGGTTGTGGAAAGGTAAAGCGAATGCCCTCCACTTCTCTGGAAGAAACCACAATGCCCAGCCATGTTCTAAGCCCTCCCATCCTCCCTGGGCTTCTGGCAGCAGGAGTGAAAAGAGAGGAGCAGAGCACTGGGACCCGTTTGACAAAAACCGGCTTCCCACGGGAAAGTCTTTCTCCACGTGCAGACATGCTCCAAGGTGCCTGGGGCAAGGGGAAGGAAATGCCATACACTGACCTGGAAGAGACCACGGGGCCCAGGCACAGTCTGAACCCTTCCCTCAACCCGGCGGTTTTGCTAGCAGGAGTTCAACCCCAACGAACACAGCCCGGGGACCCCTGGGGCAAAAACGGCTTCCGACGAACAATAGGTGCTTGCTGTGGAACACCTATCCCAAGTGGGGGTAGCCAGCTCAACAAAATGCCACACACCCAGTTGTAAGAAACAACATTGCACAGGCTTGGTCTAAGCCCCTCACCTCGTCCCTGTGCTTTGGGGAGCCGGAGGGACAGCCGAGGCACACGGCCCTGAGACACCTTTGCAAAAAGCCGGCTTCCCACGGAGACAGTTTTCCTGAGGTGCAGACCCTATCCCAAGTGGTTGTGGCAAGGTAAAGCAAATGCCCTCCACTTCTCTGGAAGAAACCACAGTGCCCAGCCATGTTCTAAGCCCTCCCATCCTCCCTGGGCTTCTGGCAGCAGGAGTGAAAAGAGAGGAGCAGAGCACTGGGACCCGTTTGACAAAAACCGGCTTCCCACGGGAAAGTCTTTCTCCACGTGCAGACATGCTCCCAGGTGCCTGTGGCAAGGGGAAGGAAATGCCATACACTGACCTGGAAGAGACCACAGGGCCCAGGTACAGTCTGAACCCTTCCCTCAACCCGGCGGTTTTGCTAGCAGGAGTTCAACCCCAAGGAACACAGCCCGGAGACCCCTGGGGCAAAAAAGGCTTCCGATGATCAATAGGTGCTTGCTGTGGCACACCTATCCCAAGTGGGGGAAGCCAGCTCAACAAAATGCCACACACCCAGGTGTAAGAAACAACATTGCACAGGCTTGGTCTAAGCCCCTCACCTCGTCCCTGTGCTTTGGGGAGCCTGAGGGACAGCCGAGGCACACGGCCCTGAGACCCCTTTGCAAAAAGCCGGCTTCCCACGGAAACAGTTTTCCTGAGGTGCAGACCCTATCCCAAGTGGTTGTGGCAAGGTAAAGCAAATGCCCTCCACTTCTCTGGAAAAAACCACAGTGCCCAGCCATGTTCTATGCCCTCCCATCCTCCCTGGGCTTCTGGCAGCAGGAGTGAAAAGAGAGGAGCAGAGCACTGGGACCCGTTTGACAAAACCCGGCTTCAAACGGGAAAGTCTTTCTCCACGTGCAGACATGCTCCCAGGTGCCTGTGGCAAGGGGAAGGAAATGCCATACACTGACCTGGAAGAGACCACAGGGCCCAGGCACAGTCTGAACCCTTCCCTCAACCCGGCGGTTTTGCTAGCAGGAGTTCAACCCCAACGAACACAGCCCGGAGACCCCTGAGGCAAAAACGGCTTCGGACGAACAATAGGTGCTTGCTGTGGAAAACCAATCCCAAGTGGGGGTAGCCAGCTCAACAAAATGCCACACACCCAGGTGTAAAAAACAACATTGCACAGGCTTGGTCTAAGCCCCTCACCTCGTCCCTGTGCTTTGGGGAGCCAGACGGACAGCCGAGGCACACGGCCCTGAGACCCCTTTGCAAAAAGCCGGCTTCCCACGGAAACAGTTTTCCTGAGGTGCAGACCCTATTCCAAGTGGTTGTGGCAAGGTAAAGCAAATGCCCTCCACTTCTCTGGAAGAAACCACAATGCCCAGCCATGTTCTAAGACCTCCCATCCTCCCTGGGCTTCTGGTAGCAGGAGTGAAAAGAGAGGAGCAGAGCACTGGGACCCGTTTGACAAAAACCGGCTTCCCACGGGAAAGTCTTTCTCCACGTGCAGACATGCTCCCAGGTGCCTGTGGCAAGGGGAAGGAAATGCCATACACTGACCTGGAAGAGACCACAGGGCCCAGGCACAGTCTGAACCCTTCCCTCAACCCGGCGGTTTTGCTAGCAGGAGTTCAACCTCAACGAACACAGCCCGGAGACCCCTGGGGCAAAAAAGGCTTCCGATGATCAATAGGTGCTTGCTGTGGAACACCTATCCCAAGTGGGGGAAGCCAGCTCAACAAAATGCCACACACCCAGGTGTAAGAAACAACATTGCACAGGCTTGGTCTAAGCCCCTCAGCTCGTCCCTGTGCTTTGGGGAGCCGGAGGGACAGCCGAGGCACACGGCCCTGAGACCCCTTTGCAAAAAGCCGGCTTCCCACGGAAACAGTTTTCCTGAGGTGCAGACCCTATCCCAAGTGGTCGTGGCAAGGTAAAGCAAATGCCCTCCACTTCTCTGGAAGAAACCACAGTACCCAGCCATGTTCTAAGCCCTCCCATCCTCCCTGGGCTTCTGGCAGCAGGAGTGAAAAGAGAGGAGCAGAGCACTGGGACCCGTTTGACAAAAACCGGCTTCCCCCGGGGAAAGTCTTTCTCCACGTGCAGACATGCTCCCAGGTGCCTGGGGCAAGGGGAAGGAAATGCCATACACTGACCTGGAAGAGACCACAGGGCCCAGGCACAGTCTGAACCCTTCCCTCAACCCGGCGGTTTTGCTACCAGGAGTTCAACCCCAACGAACACAGCCCGGAGACCCCTGGGGCAAAAACGGCTTCCGACGAACAATAGGTGCTTGCTGTGGAACACCTATCCCAAGTGGGGGTAGCCAGCTCAACAAAATGCCACACACCCAGGTGTAAGAAACAACATTGCCCAGGCATGGTCTAAGCCCCTCACCTCGTCCCTGTGCTTTCGGGAGCCGGAGGGACAGCCGAGGCCCACGGCCCTGAGACCCCTTTGCAAAAAGCCGGCTTCCCACGGAGACAGTTTTCCTGAGGTGCAGACCCTATCCCAAGTGGTTGTGGCAAGGTAAAGCAAATGCCCTCCACTTCTCTGGAAGAAACCACAGTGCCCAGCCATGTTCTAAGCCCTCCCATCCTCCCTGGGCTTCTGGCAGCAGGAGTGAAAAGAGAGGAGCAGAGCACTGGGACCCGTTTGACAAAACCCGACTTCCCACTTGAAAGTCTTTCGCCGCGTGCAGACATGCTCCCAGGTGGCTGGGGCAAGGGGAAGGAAATGCCATACACTGACCTGGAAGAGACCACAGGGCCCAGGCTCAGTCTGAACCCTTCCCTCAACCCGGCGGTTTTGCTAGCAGGAGTTCAACCCCAACGAACACAGCCCGGAGACCCCTGAGGCAAAAACGGCTTCCGACGAACAATAGGCGCTTGCTGTGGAAAACCAATCCCAAGTGGGGGTAGCCAGCTCAACAAAATGCCACACACCCAGGTGTAAGAAACAACATTGCCCAGGCATGGTCTAAGCCCCTCACCTCGTCCCTGTGCTTTGGGGAGCCGGAGGGACACCCGAGGCCCACGGCCCTGAGACCCCTTTGCAAAAAGCCGGCTTCCCACGGAAACAGTTTTCCTGAGGTGCAGACCCTATCCCAAGTGGTTGTGGCAAGGTAAAGCAAATGCCCTCCACTTCTCTGGAAGAAACCACAGAGCCCAGCCATGTTCTAAGCCCTCCCATCCTCCCTGGGCTTCTGGCAGCAGGAGTGAAAAGAGAGGAGCAGAGCACTGGGCCCCGTTTGACAAAAACCGGCTTCCCACGGGAAAGTCTTTCTCCACGTGCAGACATGCTCCCAGGTGCCTGTGGCAAGGGGAAGGAAATGCCATACACTGACCTGGAAGAGACCACAGGGCCCAGGCACAGTCTGAACCCTTCCCTCAACCCGGCGGTTTTGCTAGCAGGAGTTCAACCCCAACGAACACAGCCCGGAGACCCCTGGGGCAAAAACGGCTTCCGACGAACAATAGGTGCTTGCTGTGGAACACCTATCCCAAGTGGGGGGAGCCAGGTCAACAAAATGCCACACACCCAGGTGTAAGAAACAACATTGCCCAGGCATGGTCTAAGCCCCTCACCTCGTCCCTGTGCTTTGGGGAGCCGGAGGGACACCCGAGGCCCACGGCCCTGAGACCCCTTTGCAAAAAACCGGCTTCCCACGGAAACAGTTTTCCTGAGGTGCAGACCCTATCCCAAGTGGTTGTGGCAAGGTAAAGCAAATGCCCTCCACTTCCCTGGAAGAAACCACAGTGCCCAGCCATGTTCTAAGCCCTCCCATCCTCCCTGGACTTCTGGCAGCAGGAGTGAAAAGAGAGGAGCAGAGCACTGGGACCCGTTTGACAAAAACCGGCTTCCCACGGGAAAGTCTTTCTCCACGTGCAGACATGCTCCCAGGTGCCTGGGGCAAGGGGAAGGAAATGCCATACACTGACCTGGAAGAGACCACAGGGCCCAAGCACAGTCTGAACCCTTCCGTCAACCCGGCGGTTTTGCTAGCAGGAGTTCAACCCCAACGAACACAGCCCGGAGACCCCTGAGGCAAAAACGGCTTCCGACGTACAATAGGAGCTTCCTGTGGAACACCTATCCCAAGTGGGGGAAGTAAGCTCAACAAAATGCCACACACCCAGGTGTAAGAAACAACATTGCACAGGCTTGGTCTAAGCCCCTCACCTCGTCCCTGTGCTTTCGGGAGCCGGAGGGACAGCCGAGGCCCACGGCCCTGAGACCCCTTTGCAAAAAGCCGGCTTCCCACGGAGACAGTTTTCCTGAGGTGCAGACCCTATCCCAAGTGGTTGTGGCAAGGTAAAGCAAATGCCCTCCACTTCTCTGCAAGAAACCACAGTGCCCAGCCATGTTCTAAGCCCTCCCATCCTCCCTGGGCTTCTGGCAGCAGGAGTGAAAAGTGAGGAGCAGAGCACTGGGACCCGTTTGACAAAACCCGGCTTCCCACGGGAAAGTCTTTCTCCACGTGCAGACATGCTCCCAGGTGCCTGGGGCAAGGGGAAGGAAATGCCATACACTGACCTGGAAGAGACCACAGGGCCCAGGCACAGTCTGAACCCTTCCCTCAACCCGGCGGTTTTGCTAGCAGGAGTTCAACCCAAAGGAACACAGCCCGGAGACCCCTGGGGCAAAAACGGCTTCCGACGATCAATAGGTGCTTGCTGTGGAACACCTATCCCAAGTGGGGGTAGCCAGCTCAACAAAATGCCACACACCCAAGTGTAAGAAACAACATTGCCCAGGCATGGTCTAAACCCCTCACCTCGTCCCTGTGCTTTGGGGAGCCGGAAGGACAGCCGAGGCCCACGGCCCTGAGACCCCTTTGCAAAAAGCCGGCTTCCCACGGAGACAGTTTTCCTGAGGTGCAGACCCTATCCCAAGTGGTTGTGGCAAGGTAAAGCAAATGCCCTCCACTTCTCAGGAAGAAACCACAGTGCCCAGTCATGTTCTAAGCCCTCCCATCCTCCATGGGCTTCTGACAGCAGGAGTGAAAAGAGAGGAGCAGAGCACTGGGACCCGCTTGACAAAACCCGCCTCACCACGGGAAAGTCTTTCTCCACGTGCAGACATGCTCCAAGAAGCCTGTGGCAAGGGGAAGGAAATGCCATACACTGACCTGGAAGAGACCACAGGGCCCAGGCACAGTCTGAACCCTTCCCTCAACCCGGCGGTTTTGCTAGCAGGAGTTCAACCCCAACGAACACAGCCCGGAGACGCCTGAGGCAAAAACGGCTTCGGACGAACAATAGGTGCTTGCTGTGGAACACCTATCCCAAGTGGGGGTAGACAGCTCAACAAAATGCCACACATCCAGGTGTAAGAAACAACATTGCCCAGGCATGGTCTAAGCCCCTCACCTCGTCCCTGTGCTTTGGGGAGCCAGAGGGACAGCCGAGGCACACGGCCCTGAGACCCCTTTGCAAAAAGCCGGCTTCCCACGGAAAAAGTTTTCCTGAGGTGCAGACCCTATCCCAAGTGGTTGTGGCAAGGTAAAGCAAATGCCCTCCACTTCTCTGGAAGAAACCACAGTGCCCAGCCATGTTCTATGCCCTCCCATCCTCCCTGGGCTTCTGGCAGCAGGAGTGAAAAGAGAGGAGCAGAGCACTGGGACCCGTTTGACAAAACCCGGCTTCCCACGGGAAAGTCTTTCTCCACGTGCAGACATGCTCCCAGGTGCCTGTGGCAAGGGGAAGGAAATGCCATACACTGACCTGGAAGAGACCACAGGGCCCAGGCACAGTCTGAACCCTTCCCTCAACCCGGCGGTTTTGCTAGCAGGAGTTCAACCCCAACGAACACAGCCCGGAGACCCCTGAGGCAAAAACGGCTTCGGACGAACAATAGGTGCTTGCTGTGGAAAACCAATCCCAAGTGGGGGTAGCCAGCTCAACAAAATGCCACACACCCAGGTGTAAGAAACAACATTGCACAGGCTTGGTCTAAGCCCCTCACCTCGTCCCTGTGCTTTGGGGAGCCAGAGGGACAGCCGAGGCACACGGCCCTGAGACCCCTTTGCAAAAAGCCGGCTTCCCACGGAAACAGTTTTCCTGAGGTGCAGACCCTATTCCAAGTGGTTGTGGCAAGGTAAAGCAAATGCCCTCCACTTCTCTGGAAGAAACCACAATGCCCAGCCATGTTCTAAGACCTCCCATCCTCCCTGGGCTTCTGGTAGCAGGAGTGAAAAGAGAGGAGCAGAGCACTGGGACCCGTTTGACAAAAACCGGCTTCCCACGGGAAAGTCTTTCTCCACGTGCAGACATGCTCCCAGGTGCCTGGGGCAAGGGGAAGGAAATGCCATACACTGACCTGGAAGAGACCACAGGGCCCAGGCACAGTCTGAACCCTTCCCTCCACCCGGCGGTTTTGCTACCAGGAGTTCAACCCCAACGAACACAGCCCGGAGACCCCTGGGGCAAAAACGGCTTCCGACGAACAATAGGTGCTTGCTGTGGAACACCTATCCCAAGTGGGGGTAGCCAGCTCAACAAAATGCCACACACCCAGGTGTAAGAAACAACATTGCCCAGGCATGGTCTAAGCCCCTCACCTCGTCCCTCTGCTTTCGGGAGCCGGAGGGACAGCCGAGGCACACGGCCCTGAGACACCTTTGCAAAAAGCCGGCTTCCCACGGAGACAGTTTTCCTGAGGTGCAGACCCTATCCCAAGTGGTTGTGGCAAGGTAAAGCAAATGCCCTCCACTTCTCTGGAAGAAACCACAGTGCCCAGCCATGTTCTAAGCCCTCCCATCCTCCCTGGGCTTCTGGCAGCAGGAGTGAAAAGAGAGGAGCAGAGCACTGGGACCCGTTTGACAAAACCCGGCTTCCCACGGGAAAGTCTTTCGCCGCGTGCAGACATGCTCCCAGGTGCCTGGGGCAAGGGGAAGGAAATGCCATACACTGACCTGGAAGAGACCACAGGGCCCAGGCACAGTCTGAACCCTTCCCTCAACCCGGCGGTTTTGCTAGCAGGAGTTCAACCCCAACGAACACAGCCCGGAGACCCCTGAGGCAAAAACGGCTTCCGACGAACAATAGGCGCTTGCTATGGCAAACCAATCCCAAGTGGGGGTAGCCAGCTCAACAAAATGCCACACACCCAGGTGTAAGAAACAACATTGCCCAGGCATGGTCTAAGCCCCTCACCTCGTCCCTGTGTTTGGGGAGCCGGAGGGACACCCGAGGCACACGGCCCTGAGACCCCTTTGCAAAAAGCCGGCTTCCCACGGAAACAGTTTTCCGGAGGTGCAGACCCTATCCCAAGTGGTTGTGGCAAGGTAAAGCAAATGCCCTCCACTTCCCTGGAAGAAACCACAGTGCCCAGCCATGTTCTAAGCCCTCCCATCCTCCCTGGACTTCTGGCAGCAGGAGTGAAAAGAGAGGAGCAGAGCACTGGGACCCGTTTGACAAAAACCGGCTTCCCACGGGAAAGTCTTTCTCCACGTGCAGACATGCTCCCAGGTGCCTGTGGCAAGGGGAAGGAAATGCCATACACTGACCTGGAAGAGACCACAGGGCCCAAGCACAGTCTGAACCCTTCCGTCAACCCGGCGGTTTTGCTAGCAGGAGTTCAACCCCAACGAACACAGCCCGGAGACCCCTGAGGCAAAAACGGCTTCCGACGTACAATAGGAGCTTGCTGTGGAACACCTATCCCAAGTGGGGGAAGTAAGCTCAACAAAATGCCACACACCCAGGTGTAAGAAACAACATTGCACAGGCTTGGTCTAAGCCCCTCACCTCGTCCCTGTGCTTTCGGGAGCCGGAGGGACAGCCGAGGCCCACGGCCCTGAGACCCCTTTGCAAAAAGCCGGCTTCCCACGGAGACAGTTTTCCTGAGGTGCAGACCCTATCCCAAGTGGTTGTGGCAAGGTAAAGCAAATGCCCTCCACTTCTCTGCAAGAAACCACAGTGCCCAGCCATGTTCTAAGCCCTCCCATCCTCCCTGGGCTTCTGGCAGCAGGAGTGAAAAGTGAGGAGCAGAGCACTGGGACCCGTTTGACAAAACCCGGCTTCCCACGGGAAAGTCTTTCTCCACGTGCAGACATGCTCCCAGGTGCCTGGGGCAAGGGGAAGGAAATGCCATACACTGACCTGGAAGAGACCACAGGGCCCAGGCACAGTCTGAACCCTTCCCTCAACCCGGCGGTTTTGCTAGCAGGAGTTCAACCCAAAGGAACACAGCCCGGAGACCCCTGGGGCAAAAACGGCTTCCGACGATCAATAGGTGCTTGCTGTGGAACACCTATCCCAAGTGGGGGTAGCCAGCTCAACAAAATGCCACACACCCAAGTGTAAGAAACAACATTGCCCAGGCATGGTCTAAACCCCTCACCTCGTCCCTGTGCTTTCGGGAGCCGGAGGGACAGCCGAGGCCCACGGCCCTGAGACCCCTTTGCAAAAAGCCGGCTTCCCACGGAGACAGTTTTCCTGAGGTGCAGACCCTATCCCAAGTGGTTGTGGCAAGGTAAAGCAAATGCCCTCCACTTCTCAGGAAGAAACCACAGTGCCCAGTCATGTTCTAAGCCCTCCCATCCTCCATGGGCTTCTGACAGCAGGAGTGAAAAGAGAGGAGCAGAGCACTGGGACCCGCTTGACAAAACCCGCCTCACCACGGGAAAGTCTTTCTCCACGTGCAGACATGCTCCAAGAAGCCTGTGGCAAGGGGAAGGAAATGCCATACACTGACCTGGAAGAGACCACAGGGCCCAGGCACAGTCTGAACCCTTCCCTCAACCCGGCGGTTTTGCTAGCAGGAGTTCAACCCCAACGAACACAGCCCGGAGACGCCTGAGGCAAAAACGGCTTCGGACGAACAATAGGTGCTTGCTGTGGAACACCTATCCCAAGTGGGGGTAGACAGCTCAACAAAATGCCACACATCCAGGTGTAAGAAACAACATTGCCCAGGCATGGTCTAAGCCCCTCACCTCGTCCCTGTGCTTTGGGGAGCCAGAGGGACAGCCGAGGCACACGGCCCTGAGACCCCTTTGCAAAAAGCCGGCTTCCCACGGAAAAAGTTTTCCTGAGGTGCAGACCCTATCCCAAGTGGTTGTGGCAAGGTAAAGCAAATGCCCTCCACTTCTCTGGAAGAAACCACAGTGCCCAGCCATGTTCTATGCCCTCCCATCCTCCCTGGGCTTCTGGCAGCAGGAGTGAAAAGAGAGGAGCAGAGCACTGGGACCCGTTTGACAAAACCCGGCTTCCCACGGGAAAGTCTTTCTCCACGTGCAGACATGCTCCCAGGTGCCTGTGGCAAGGGGAAGGAAATGCCATACACTGACCTGGAAGAGACCACAGGGCCCAGGCACAGTCTGAACCCTTCCCTCAACCCGGCGGTTTTGCTAGCAGGAGTTCAACCCCAACGAACACAGCCCGGAGACCCCTGAGGCAAAAACGGCTTCGGACGAACAATAGGTGCTTGCTGTGGAAAACCAATCCCAAGTGGGGGTAGCCAGCTCAACAAAATGCCACACACCCAGGTGTAAGAAACAACATTGCACAGGCTTGGTCTAAGCCCCTCACCTCGTCCCTGTGCTTTGGGGAGCCAGAGGGACAGCCGAGGCACACGGCCCTGAGACCCCTTTGCAAAAAGCCGGCTTCCCACGGAAACAGTTTTCCTGAGGTGCAGACCCTATTCCAAGTGGTTGTGGCAAGGTAAAGCAAATGCCCTCCACTTCTCTGGAAGAAACCACAATGCCCAGCCATGTTCTAAGACCTCCCATCCTCCCTGGGCTTCTGGTAGCAGGAGTGAAAAGAGAGGAGCAGAGCACTGGGACCCGTTTGACAAAAACCGGCTTCCCACGGGAAAGTCTTTCTCCACGTGCAGACATGCTCCCAGGTGCCTGGGGCAAGGGGAAGGAAATGCCATACACTGACCTGGAAGAGACCACAGGGCCCAGGCACAGTCTGAACCCTTCCCTCCACCCGGCGGTTTTGCTACCAGGAGTTCAACCCCAACGAACACAGCCCGGAGACCCCTGGGGCAAAAACGGCTTCCGACGAACAATAGGTGCTTGCTGTGGAACACCTATCCCAAGTGGGGGTAGCCAGCTCAACAAAATGCCACACACCCAGGTGTAAGAAACAACATTGCCCAGGCATGGTCTAAGCCCCTCACCTCGTCCCTCTGCTTTCGGGAGCCGGAGGGACAGCCGAGGCACACGGCCCTGAGACCCCTTTGCAAAAAGCCGGCTTCCCACGGAGACAGTTTTCCTGAGGTGCAGACCCTATCCCAAGTGGTTGTGGCAAGGTAAAGCAAATGCCCTCCACTTCTCTGGAAGAAACCACAGTGCCCAGCCATGTTCTAAGCCCTCCCATCCTCCCTGGGCTTCTGGCAGCAGGAGTGAAAAGAGAGGAGCAGAGCACTGGGACCCGTTTGACAAAACCCGGCTTCCCACGGGAAAGTCTTTCGCCGCGTGCAGACATGCTCCCAGGTGCCTGGGGCAAGGGGAAGGAAATGCCATACACTGACCTGGAAGAGACCACAGGGCCCAGGCACAGTCTGAACCCTTCCCTCAACCCGGCGGTTTTGCTAGCAGGAGTTCAACCCCAACGAACACAGCCCGGAGACCCCTGAGGCAAAAACGGCTTCCGACGAACAATAGGCGCTTGCTATGGCAAACCAATCCCAAGTGGGGGTAGCCAGCTCAACAAAATGCCACACACCCAGGTGTAAGAAACAACATTGCCCAGGCATGGTCTAAGCCCCTCACCTCGTCCCTGTGTTTGGGGAGCCGGAGGGACACCCGAGGCACACGGCCCTGAGACCCCTTTGCAAAAAGCCGGCTTCCCACGGAAACAGTTTTCCTGAGGTGCAGACCCTATCCCAAGTGGTTGTGGCAAGGTAAAGCAAATGCCCTCCACTTCTCTGGAAGAAACCACAGAGCCCAGCCATGTTCTAAGCCCTCCCATCCTCCCTGGGTTTCTGGCAGCAGGAGTGAAAAGAGAGGAGCAGAGCACTGGGACCCGTTTGACAAAAACCGGCTTCCCACGGGAAAGTCTTTCTCCACGGGCAGACATGCTCCCAGGTGCCTGGGGCAAGGGGAAGGAAATGCCATACACTGACCTGGAAGAGACCACAGGGCCCAGGCACAGTCTGAACCCTTCCCTCAACCCGGCGGTTTTGCTAGCAGGAGTTCAACCCCAACGAACACAGCCCGGAGCCCCCTGAGGCAAAAACGGCTTCCGACGAACAATAGGTGCTTGCTGTGGAACACCTATCCCAAGTGGGGGTAGCCAGCTCAACAAAATGCCACACACCCAGGTGTAAGAAACAACATTGCCCAGGCATGGTCTAAGCCCCTCACCTCGTCCCTGTGCTTTGGGGAGCCGGAGGGACACCCGAGGCACACGGCCCTGAGACCCCTTTGCAAAAAGCCGGCTTCCCACGGAAACAGTTTTCCTGAGGTGCAGACCCTATCCCAAGTGGTCGTGGCAAGGTAAAGCAAATGCCCTCCACTTCTCTGGAAGAAACCACAGTGCCCAGCCATGTTCTAAGCCCTCCCATCCTCCCTGGGCTTCTGGCAGCAGGAGTGAAAAGAGAGGAGCAGAGCACTGGGACATGTTTGACAAAAACCGGCTTCCCCCGGGAAAGTCTTTTTCCACGGGCAGACATGCTCCCAGGTGCCTGGGGCAAGGGGAAGGAAATGCCATACACTGACCTGGAAGAGACCACAGGGCCCAGGCACAGGATGAACCCTTCCCTCAACCCGGCGGTTTTGCTAGCAGGAGTTCAACCCCAACGAACACAGCCCGGAGACCCCTGGGGCAAAAACGGCTTCCGACGAACAATAGGTGCTTGCTGTGGAACACCTATCCCAAGTGGGGGTAGCCAGCTCAACAAAATGCCACACACCCAGGTGTAAGAAACAACATTGCCCAGGCATGGTCTAAGCCCCTCACCTCGTCCCTGTGCTTTCGGGAGCCGGAGGGACACCCGAGGCACACGGCCCTGAGACCCCTTTGCAAAAAGCCGGCTTCCCACGGAGACAGTTTTCCTGAGGTGCAGACCCTATCCCAAGTGGTTGTGGCAAGGTAAAGCAAATGCCCTCCACTTCTCTGGAAGAAACCACAGTGCCCAGCCATGTTCTAAGCCTTCCCATCCTCCCTGGGCTTCTGGCAGCAGGAGTGAAAAGAGAGGAGCAGAGCACTGGGACCCGTTTGACAAAACCCGACTTCCCACGGGAAAGTCTTTCGCCGCGTGCAGACATGCTCCCAGGTGGCTGGGGCAAGGGGAAGGAAATGCCATACACTGACCTGGAAGAGACCACAGGGCCCAGGCTCAGTCTAAACCCTTCCCTCAACCCGGCGGTTTTGCTAGCAGGAGTTCAACCCCAACGAACACAGCCCGGAGACCCCTGAGGCAAAAACGGCTTCCGACGAACAATAGGCGCTTGCTGTGGAAAACCAATCCCAAGTGGGGGTAGCCAGCTCAACAAAATGCCACACACCCAGGTGTAAGAAACAACATTGCCCAGGCATGGTCTAAGCCCCTCACCTCGTCCCTGTGCTTTGGGGAGCCGGAGGGACACCCGAGGCCCACGGCCCTGAGACCCCTTTGCAAAAAGCCGGCTTCCCACGGAAACAGTTTTCCTGAGGTGCAGACCCTATCCCAAGTGGTTGTGGCAAGGTAAAGCAAATGCCCTCCACTTCTCTGGAAGAAACCACAGAGCCCAGCCATGTTCTAAGCCCTCCCATCCTCCCTGGGCTTCTGGCAGCAGGAGTGAAAAGAGAGGAGCAGAGCACTGGGCCCCGTTTGACAAAAACCGGCTTCCCACGGGAAAGTCTTTCTCCACGTGCAGACATGCTCCCAGGTGCCTGTGGCAAGGGGAAGGAAATGCCATACACTGACCTGGAAGAGACCACAGGGCCCAGGCACAGTCTGAACCCTTCCCTCAACCCGGCGGTTTTGCTAGCAGGAGTTCAACCTCAACGAACACAGCCCGGAGACCCCTGGGGCAAAAAAGGCTTCCGATGATCAATAGGTGCTTGCTGTGGAACACCTATCCCAAGTGGGGGAAGCCAGCTCAACAAAATGCCACACACCCAGGTGTAAGAAACAACATTGCACAGGCTTGGTCTAAGCCCCTCAGCTCGTCCCTGTGCTTTGGGGAGCCGGAGGGACACCCGAGGCACACGGCCCTGAGACCCCTTTGCAAAAAGCCGGCTTCCCACGGAAACAGTTTTCCTGAGGTGCAGACCCTATCCCAAGTGGTCGTGGCAAGGTAAAGCAAATGCCCTCCACTTCTCTGGAAGAAACCACAGTACCCAGCCATGTTCTAAGCCCTCCCATCCTCCCTGGGCTTCTGGCAGCAGGAGTGAAAAGAGAGGAGCAGAGCACTGGGACCCGTTTGACAAAAACCGGCTTCCCCCGGGGAAAGTCTTTCTCCACGTGCAGACATGCTCCCAGGTGCCTGGGGCAAGGGGAAGGAAATGCCATACACTGACCTGGAAGAGACCACAGGGCCCAGGCACAGTCTGAACCCTTCCCTCAACCCGGCGGTTTTGCTACCAGGAGTTCAACCCCAACGAACACAGCCCGGAGACCCCTGGGGCAAAAACGGCTTCCGACGAACAATAGGTGCTTGCTGTGGAACACCTATCCCAAGTGGGGGTAGCCAGCTCAACAAAATGCCACACACCCAGGTGTAAGAAACAACATTGCCCAGGCATGGTCTAAGCCCCTCACCTCGTCCCTGTGCTTTCGGGAGCCGGAGGGACACTCGAGGCACACGGCCCTGAGACCCCTTTGCAAAAAGCCGGCTTCCCACGGAGACAGTTTTCCTGAGGTGCAGACCCTATCCCAAGTGGTTGTGGCAAGGTAAAGCAAATGCCCTCCACTTCTCTGGAAGAAACCACAGTGCCCAGCCATGTTCTAAGCCCTCCCATCCTCCCTGGGCTTCTGGCAGCAGGAGTGAAAAGAGAGGAGCAGAGCACTGGGACCCGTTTGACAAAACCCGGCTTCCCACGGGAAAGTCTTTCGCCGCGTGCAGACATGCTCCCAGGTGCCTGGGGCAAGGGGAAGGAAATGCCATACACTGACCTGGAAGAGACCACAGGGCCCAGGCACAGTCTGAACCCTTCCCTCAACCCGGCGGTTTTGCTAGCAGGAGTTCAACCCCAACGAACACAGCCCGGAGACCCCTGAGGCAAATACGGCTTCCGACGAACAATAGGCGCTTGCTATGGCAAACCAATCCCAAGTGGGGGTAGCCAGCTCAACAAAATGCCACACACCCAGGTGTAAGAAACAACATTGCCCAGACATGGTCTAAGCCCCTCACCTCGTCCCTGTGCTTTGGGGAGCCGGAGGGACACCCGAGGCACACGGCCCTGAGACCCCTTTGCAAAAAGCCGGCTTCCCACGGAAACAGTTTTCCTGAGGTGCAGACCCTATCCCAAGTGGTTGTGGCAAGGTAAAGCAAATGCCCTCCACTTCTCTGGAAGAAACCACAGAGCCCAGCCATGTTCTAAGCCCTCCCATCCTCCCTGGGTTTCTGGCAGCAGGAGTGAAAAGAGAGGAGCAGAGCACTGGGACCCGTTTGACAAAAACCGGCTTCCCACGGGAAAGTCTTTCTCCACGTGCAGACATCCTCCCAGGTGCCTGTGGCAAGGGGAAGGAAATGCCATACACTGACCTGGAAGAGACCACAGGGCCCAGGCACAGTCTGAACCCTTCCCTCAACCCGGCGGTTTTGCTAGCAGGAGTTCAACCCCAACGAACACAGCCCGGAGACCCCTGGGGCAAAAACGGCTTCCGACGAACAATAGGTGCTTGCTGTGGAACACCTATCCCAAGTGGGGGTAGCCAGCTCAACAAAATGCCACACACCCAGGTGTAAGAAACAACATTGCCCAGGCATGGTCTAAGCCCCTCACCTCGTCCCTGTGCTTTGGGGAGCCGGAGGGACAGCCGAGGCACACGGCCCTGAGACCCCTTTGCAAAAAGCCGGCTTCCCACGGAAACAGTTTTCCTGAGGTGCAGACCCTATCCCAAGTGGTCGTGGCAAGGTAAAGCAAATGCCCTCCACTTCTCTGGAAGAAACCACAGTGCCCAGCCATGTTCTAAGCCCTCCCATCCTCCCTGGGCTTCTGGCAGCAGGAGTGAAAAGAGAGGAGCAGAGCACTGGGACATGTTTGACAAAAACCGGCTTCCCCCGGGAAAGTCTTTTTCCACGGGCAGACATGCTCCCAGGTGCCTGGGGCAAGGGGAAGGAAATGCCATACACTGACCTGGAAGAGACCACAGGGCCCAGGCACAGGATGAACCCTTCCCTCAACCCGGCGGTTTTGCTAGCAGGAGTTCAACCCCAACGAACACAGCCCGGAGACCCCTGGGGCAAAAACGGCTTCCGACGAACAATAGGTGCTTGCTGTGGAACACCTATCCCAAGTGGGGGTAGCCAGCTCAACAAAATGCCACACACCCAGGTGTAAGAAACAACATTGCCCAGGCATGGTCTAAGCCCCTCACCTCGTCCCTGTGCTTTCGGGAGCCGGAGGGACACCCGAGGCACACGGCCCTGAGACCCCTTTGCAAAAAGCCGGCTTCCCACGGAGACAGTTTTCCTGAGGTGCAGACCCTATCCCAAGTGGTTGTGGCAAGGTAAAGCAAATGCCCTCCACTTCTCTGGAAGAAACCACAGTGCCCAGCCATGTTCTAAGCCTTCCCATCCTCCCTGGGCTTCTGGCAGCAGGAGTGAAAAGAGAGGAGCAGAGCACTGGGACCCGTTTGACAAAACCCGACTTCCCACGGGAAAGTCTTTCGCCGCGTGCAGACATGCTCCCAGGTGGCTGGGGCAAGGGGAAGGAAATGCCATACACTGACCTGGAAGAGACCACAGGGCCCAGGCTCAGTCTAAACCCTTCCCTCAACCCGGCGGTTTTGCTAGCAGGAGTTCAACCCCAACGAACACAGCCCGGAGACCCCTGAGGCAAAAACGGCTTCCGACGAACAATAGGCGCTTGCTGTCGAAAACCAATCCCAAGTGGGGGTAGCCAGCTCAACAAAATGCCACACACCCAGGTGTAAGAAACAACATTGCCCAGGCATGGTCTAAGCCCCTCACCTCGTCCCTGTGCTTTGGGGAGCCGGAGGGACACCCGAGGCCCACGGCCCTGAGACCCCTTTGCAAAAAGCCGGCTTCCCACGGAAACAGTTTTCCTGAGGTGCAGACCCTATCCCAAGTGGTTGTGGCAAGGTAAAGCAAATGCCCTCCACTTCTCTGGAAGAAACCACAGAGCCCAGCCATGTTCTAAGCCCTCCCATCCTCCCTGGGCTTCTGGCAGCAGGAGTGAAAAGAGAGGAGCAGAGCACTGGGCCCCGTTTGACAAAAACCGGCTTCCCACGGGAAAGTCTTTCTCCACGTGCAGACATGCTCCCAGGTGCCTGTGGCAAGGGGAAGGAAATGCCATACACTGACCTGGAAGAGACCACAGGGCCCAGGCACAGTCTGAACCCTTCCCTCAACCCGGCGGTTTTGCTAGCAGGAGTTCAACCTCAACGAACACAGCCCGGAGACCCCTGGGGCAAAAAAGGCTTCCGATGATCAATAGGTGCTTGCTGTGGAACACCTATCCCAAGTGGGGGAAGCCAGCTCAACAAAATGCCACACACCCAGGTGTAAGAAACAACATTGCACAGGCTTGGTCTAAGCCCCTCAGCTCGTCCCTGTGCTTTGGGGAGCCGGAGGGACACCCGAGGCACACGGCCCTGAGACCCCTTTGCAAAAAGCCGGCTTCCCACGGAAACAGTTTTCCTGAGGTGCAGACCCTATCCCAAGTGGTCGTGGCAAGGTAAAGCAAATGCCCTCCACTTCTCTGGAAGAAACCACAGTACCCAGCCATGTTCTAAGCCCTCCCATCCTCCCTGGGCTTCTGGCAGCAGGAGTGAAAAGAGAGGAGCAGAGCACTGGGACCCGTTTGACAAAAACCGGCTTCCCCCGGGGAAAGTCTTTCTCCACGTGCAGACATGCTCCCAGGTGCCTGGGGCAAGGGGAAGGAAATGCCATACACTGACCTGGAAGAGACCACAGGGCCCAGGCACAGTCTGAACCCTTCCCTCAACCCGGCGGTTTTGCTACCAGGAGTTCAACCCCAACGAACACAGCCCGGAGACCCCTGGGGCAAAAACGGCTTCCGACGAACAATAGGTGCTTGCTGTGGAACACCTATCCCAAGTGGGGGTAGCCAGCTCAACAAAATGCCACACACCCAGGTGTAAGAAACAACATTGCCCAGGCATGGTCTAAGCCCCTCACCTCGTCCCTGTGCTTTCGGGAGCCGGAGGGACACTCGAGGCACACGGCCCTGAGACCCCTTTGCAAAAAGCCGGCTTCCCACGGAGACAGTTTTCCTGAGGTGCAGACCCTATCCCAAGTGGTTGTGGCAAGGTAAAGCAAATGCCCTCCACTTCTCTGGAAGAAACCACAGTGCCCAGCCATGTTCTAAGCCCTCCCATCCTCCCTGGGCTTCTGGCAGCAGGAGTGAAAAGAGAGGAGCAGAGCACTGGGACCCGTTTGACAAAACCCGGCTTCCCACGGGAAAGTCTTTCGCCGCGTGCAGACATGCTCCCAGGTGCCTGGGGCAAGGGGAAGGAAATGCCATACACTGACCTGGAAGAGACCACAGGGCCCAGGCACAGTCTGAACCCTTCCCTCAACCCGGCGGTTTTGCTAGCAGGAGTTCAACCCCAACGAACACAGCCCGGAGACCCCTGAGGCAAATACGGCTTCCGACGAACAATAGGCGCTTGCTATGGCAAACCAATCCCAAGTGGGGGTAGCCAGCTCAACAAAATGCCACACACCCAGGTGTAAGAAACAACATTGCCCAGGCATGGTCTAAGCCCCTCACCTCGTCCCTGTGCTTTGGGGAGCCGGAGGGACACCCGAGGCACACGGCCCTGAGACCCCTTTGCAAAAAGCCGGCTTCCCACGGAAACAGTTTTCCTGAGGTGCAGACCCTATCCCAAGTGGTTGTGGCAAGGTAAAGCAAATGCCCTCCACTTCTCTGGAAGAAACCACAGAGCCCAGCCATGTTCTAAGCCCTCCCATCCTCCCTGGGTTTCTGGCAGCAGGAGTGAAAAGAGAGGAGCAGAGCACTGGGACCCGTTTGACAAAAACCGGCTTCCCACGGGAAAGTCTTTCTCCACGTGCAGACATCCTCCCAGGTGCCTGTGGCAAGGGGAAGGAAATGCCATACACTGACCTGGAAGAGACCACAGGGCCCAGGCACAGTCTGAACCCTTCCCTCAACCCGGCGGTTTTGCTAGCAGGAGTTCAACCCCAACGAACACAGCCCGGAGACCCCTGGGGCAAAAACGGCTTCCGACGAACAATAGGTGCTTGCTGTGGAACACCTATCCCAAGTGGGGGTAGCCAGCTCAACAAAATGCCACACACCCAGGTGTAAGAAACAACATTGCCCAGGCATGGTCTAAGCCCCTCACCTCGTCCCTGTGCTTTGGGGAGCCGGAGGGACAGCCGAGGCACACGGCCCTGAGACCCCTTTGCAAAAAGCCGGCTTCCCACGGAAACAGTTTTCCTGAGGTGCAGACCCTATCCCAAGTGGTCGTGGCAAGGTAAAGCAAATGCCCTCCACTTCTCTGGGAGAAACCACAGTTCCCAGCCATGTTCTAAGCCCTCCCATCCTCCCTGGGCTTCTGGCAGCAGGAGTGAAAAGAGAGGAGCAGAGCACTGGGACATGTTTGACAAAAACCGGCTTCCCCCGAGAAAGTCTTTCTCCACGGGCAGACATGCTCCCAGGTGCCTGGGGCAAGGGGAAGGAAATGCCATACACTGACCTGGAAGAGACCACAGGGCCCAGGCACAGTATGAACCCTTCCCTCAACCCGGCGGTTTTGCTAGCAGGAGTTCAACCCCAACGAACACAGCCCGGAGACCCCTGGGGCAAAAACGGCTTCCGACGAACAATAGGTGCTTGCTGTGGAACACCTATCCCAAGTGGGGGTAGCCAGCTCAACAAAATGCCACACACCCAGGTGTAAGAAACAACATTGCCCAGGCATGGTCTAAGCCCCTCACCTCGTCCCT
Organism: Ursus arctos; assembly: GCF_023065955.2. Classification (NCBI taxonomy): domain Eukaryota; kingdom Metazoa; phylum Chordata; class Mammalia; order Carnivora; family Ursidae; genus Ursus; species Ursus arctos. Next base: position 112,916 of record NW_026623063.1, read on the forward strand.
GTGCTTTCGGGAGCCGGAGGGACACCCGAGGCACACGGCCCTGAGACCCCTTTGCAAAAAGCCGGCTTCCCACGGAGACAGTTTTCCTGAGGTGCAGACCCTATCCCAAGTGGTTGTGGCAAGGTAAAGCAAATGCCCTCCACTTCTCTGGAAGAAACCACAGTGCCCAGCCATGTTCTAAGCCCTCCCATCCTCCCTGGGCTTCTGGCAGCAGGAGTGAAAAGAGAGGAGCAGAGCACTGGGACCCGTTTGACAAAAACCGGCTTCCCCCGGGGAAAGTCTTTCTCCACGTGCAGACATGCTCCCAGGTGCCTGGGGCAAGGGGAAGGAAATGCCATACACTGACCTGGAAGAGACCACAGGGCCCAGGCACAGTCTGAACCCTTCCCTCAACCCGGCGGTTTTGCTACCAGGAGTTCAACCCCAACGAACACAGCCCGGAGACCCCTGGGGCAAAAACGGCTTCCGACGAACAATAGGTGCTTGCTGTGGAACACCTATCCCAAGTGGGGGTAGCCAGCTCAACAAAATGCCACACACCCAGGTGTAAGAAACAACATTGCCCAGGCATGGTCTAAGCCCCTCACCTCGTCCCTGTGCTTTCGGGAGCCGGAGGGACACTCGAGGCACACGGCCCTGAGACCCCTTTGCAAAAAGCCGGCTTCCCACGGAGACAGTTTTCCTGAGGTGCAGACCCTATCCCAAGTGGTTGTGGCAAGGTAAAGCAAATGCCCTCCACTTCTCTGGAAGAAACCACAGTGCCCAGCCATGTTCTAAGCCCTCCCATCCTCCCTGGGCTTCTGGCAGCAGGAGTGAAAAGAGAGGAGCAGAGCACTGGGACCCGTTTGACAAAACCCGGCTTCCCACGGGAAAGTCTTTCGCCGCGTGCAGACATGCTCCCAGGTGCCTGGGGCAAGGGGAAGGAAATGCCATACACTGACCTGGAAGAGACCACAGGGCCCAGGCACAGTCTGAACCCTTCCCTCAACCCGGCGGTTTTGCTAGCAGGAGTTCAACCCCAACGAACACAGCCCGGAGACCCCTGAGGCAAATACGGCTTCCGACGAACAATAGGCGCTTGCTATGGCAAACCAATCCCAAGTGGGGGTAGCCAGCTCAACAAAATGCCACACACCCAGGTGTAAGAAACAACATTGCCCAGGCATGGTCTAAGCCCCTCACCTCGTCCCTGTGCTTTGGGGAGCCGGAGGGACACCCGAGGCACACGGCCCTGAGACCCCTTTGCAAAAAGCCGGCTTCCCACGGAAACAGTTTTCCTGAGGTGCAGACCCTATCCCAAGTGGTTGTGGCAAGGTAAAGCAAATGCCCTCCACTTCTCTGGAAGAAACCACAGAGCCCAGCCATGTTCTAAGCCCTCCCATCCTCCCTGGGTTTCTGGCAGCAGGAGTGAAAAGAGAGGAGCAGAGCACTGGGACCCGTTTGACAAAAACCGGCTTCCCACGGGAAAGTCTTTCTCCACGTGCAGACATCCTCCCAGGTGCCTGTGGCAAGGGGAAGGAAATGCCATACACTGACCTGGAAGAGACCACAGGGCCCAGGCACAGTCTGAACCCTTCCCTCAACCCGGCGGTTTTGCTAGCAGGAGTTCAACCCCAACGAACACAGCCCGGAGACCCCTGGGGCAAAAACGGCTTCCGACGAACAATAGGTGCTTGCTGTGGAACACCTATCCCAAGTGGGGGTAGCCAGCTCAACAAAATGCCACACACCCAGGTGTAAGAAACAACATTGCCCAGGCATGGTCTAAGCCCCTCACCTCGTCCCTGTGCTTTGGGGAGCCGGAGGGACAGCCGAGGCACACGGCCCTGAGACCCCTTTGCAAAAAGCCGGCTTCCCACGGAAACAGTTTTCCTGAGGTGCAGACCCTATCCCAAGTGGTCGTGGCAAGGTAAAGCAAATGCCCTCCACTTCTCTGGGAGAAACCACAGTGCCCAGCCATGTTCTAAGCCCTCCCATCCTCCCTGGGCTTCTGGCAGCAGGAGTGAAAAGAGAGGAGCAGAGCACTGGGACATGTTTGACAAAAACCGGCTTCCCCCGAGAAAGTCTTTCTCCACGGGCAGACATGCTCCCAGGTGCCTGGGGCAAGGGGAAGGAAATGCCATACACTGACCTGGAAGAGACCACAGGGCCCAGGCACAGTATGAACCCTTCCCTCAACCCGGCGGTTTTGCTAGCAGGAGTTCAACCCCAACGAACACAGCCCGGAGACCCCTGGGGCAAAAACGGCTTCCGACGAACAATAGGTGCTTGCTGTGGAACACCTATCCCAAGTGGGGGTAGCCAGCTCAACAAAATGCCACACACCCAGGTGTAAGAAACAACATTGCCCAGGCATGGTCTAAGCCCCTCACCTCGTCCCTGTGCTTTCGGGAGCCGGAGGGACACCCGAGGCACACGGCCCTGAGACCCCTTTGCAAAAAGCCGGCTTCCCACGGAGACAGTTTTCCTGAGGTGCAGACCCTATCCCAAGTGGTTGTGGCAAGGTAAAGCAAATGCCCTCCACTTCTCTGGAAGAAACCACAGTGCCCAGCCATGTTCTAAGCCCTCCCATCCTCCCTGGGCTTCTGGCAGCAGGAGTGAAAAGAGAGGAGCAGAGCACTGGGACCCGTTTGACAAAACCCGACTTCCCACGGGAAAGTCTTTCGCCGCGTGCAGACATGCTCCCAGGTGGCTGGGGCAAGGGGAAGGAAATGCCATACACTGACCTGGAAGAGACCACAGGGCCCAGGCTCAGTCTGAACCCTTCCCTCAACCCGGCGGTTTTGCTAGCAGGAGTTCAACCCCAACGAACACAGCCCGGAGACCACTGAGGCAAAAACGGCTTCCGACGAACAATAGGCGCTTGCTGTGGAAAACCAATCCCAAGTGGGGGTAGCCAGCTCAACAAAATGCCACACACCCAGGTGTAAGAAACAACATTGCCCAGGCATGGTCTAAGCCCCTCACCTCGTCCCTGTGCTTTGGGGAGCCGGAGGGACACCCGAGGCCCACGGCCCTGAGACCCCTTTGCAAAAAGCCGGCTTCCCACGGAAACAGTTTTCCTGAGGTGCAGACCCTATCCCAAGTGGTTGTGGCAAGGTAAAGCAAATGCCCTCCAGTTCTCTGGAAGGAACCACAGTGCCCAGCCATGTTCTAAGCCCTGCCATCCTCCCTGGGATTCTGGCAGAAGGAGTGAAAAGAGAGGAGCAGAGCACTGGGACCCGTTTGACAAAAACCGGCTTCCCACGGGAAAGTCTTTCTCCACATGCAGACATGCTCCCAGGTGCCTGTGGCAAGGGGAAGGAAATGCCATACACTGACCTGGAAGAGACCACAGAGCCCAGGCACAGTCTGAACCCTTCCCTCAACCCGGCGATTTTGCTAGCAGGAGTTCAAACCCAACGAACACAGCCCGGAGAGCCCTGAGGAAAAAACGGCTTCCGACGAACAATAGGTGCTTGCTGTGGAACACCTATCCCAAGTGGGGGAAGCCAGCTCAACAAAATGCCACACACCCAGGTGTAAGAAACAACATTGCACAGGCTTGGTCTAAACCCCTCACCTCGTCCCTGTGCTTTGGGGAGCCGGAGGGACAGCCGAGGCACACGGCCCTGAGACCCCTTTGCAAAAAGCCGGCTTCCCACGGAAACAGTTTTCCTGAGGTGCAGACCCTATTCCAAGTGGTTGTGGCAAGGTAAAGCAAATGCCCTCCACTTCTCTGGAAGAAACCACAATGCCCAGCCATATTCTAAGCCCTCCCATCCTCCCTGGGCTTCTGGCAGCAGGAGCGAAAAGAGAGGAGCAGAGCACTGGGACCCGTTTGACAAAACCCGGCTTCCCACGGGTAAGTCTTCCTCCACGTACAGACATGCTCCCAGGTGCCTGTGGCAAGGGGAAGGAAATGCCATACACTGACCTGGAAGAGACCACAGGGCCCAGGCACAGTCTGAACCCTTCCCTCAACCCGGCGGTTTTGCTAGCAGGAGTTCAACCCCAAGGAACACAGCCCGGAGACCCCTGGGGCAAAAAAGGCTTCCGACGATCAATAGGTGCTTGCTGTGGAACACCTATCCCAAGGGGGGGTAGCCAGCTCAACAAAATGCCACACACCCAGGTGTAAGAAACAACATTGCACAGGCTTGGTCTAAGCCCCTCACCTCGTCCCTGTGCTTTGGGGAGCCGGAGGGACAGCCGAGGCCCACGGCCCTGAGACCCCTTTGCAAAAAGCCGGCTTCCCACGGAAACAGTTTTCCTGAGGTGCAGACCCTATCCCAAGTGGTTGTGGCAAGGTAAAGCAAATGCCCTCCACTTCTCTGGAAGAAACCACAGTGCCCAGCCATGTTCTAAGCCCTCCCATCCTCCCTGGGCTTCTGGCAGCAGGAGTGAAAAGAGAGGAGCAGAGCACTGGGACCCGTTTGACAAAACCCGGCTTCCCACGGGAAAGTCTTTCTCCACGTGCAGACATGCTCCCAGGTGCCTGTGGAAAGGGGAAGGAAATGCCATACACTGACCTGGAAGAGACCACAGGGCCCAGGTACAGTCTGAACCCTTCCCTCAACCCGGCGGTTTTGCTAGCAGGAGTTCAACCCCAACGAACACAGCCCGGAGACCCCTGGGGCAAAAACGGCTTCTGACGAACAATAGGTGCTTGCTGTGGAACACCTATCCCAAGTGGGGGTAGCCAGCTCAACAAAATGCCACACACCCAGGTGTAAGAAACAACATTGCCCAGCCATGGTCTAAGCCCCTCACCTCGTCCCTGTGCTTTGGGGAGCCGGAGGGACAGCCGAGGCCCACGGCCCTGAGACCCCTTTGCAAAAAGCCGGCTTCCCACGGAAACAGTTTTCCTGAGGTGCAGACCCTCTCCCAAGTGGTTGTGGCAAGGTAAAGCAAATGCCCTCCACTTCTCTGGAAGAAACCACAGTGCCCAGCCATGTTCTAAGCCCTCCCATCCTCCCTGGGCTTCTGGCAGCAGGAGTGAAAAGAGAGGAGCAGAGCACTGGGACCCGTTTGACAAAAACCGGCTTCCCACGGGAAAGTCTTTCTCCACGTGCAGACATGCTCCCAGGTGCCTGTGGCAAGGGGAAGGAAATGCCATACACTGACCTGGAAGAGACCACAGGGCCCAGGCACAGTCTGAACCCTTCCCTCAACCCGGCGGTTTTGCTAGCAGGAGTTCAACCCCAACGAACACAGCCCGGGGACCCCTGGGGCAAAAACGGCTTCAGAAGAACAATAGGTGCTTGCTGTGGAACACCTATCCAAGTGGGGGTAGCCAGCTCAACAAAATGCCACACACCCAGGTGTAAGAAACAACATTGCCCAGCCATGGTCTAAGCCCCTCACCTCGTCCCTGTGCTTTGGGGAGCCGGAGGGACAGCCGAGGCCCACGGCCCTGAGACGCCTTTGCAAAAAGCCGGCTTCCCACGGAAAGAGTTTTCCTGAGGTGCAGACCGTCTCCCAAGTGGTTGTGGCAAGGTAAAGTAAATGCCCTCCACTTCTCTGGAAGAAACCACAGTGCCCAGCCATGTTCTAAGCCCTCCCATCCTCCCTGGGCTTCTGGCAGCAGGAGTGAAAAGAGAGGAGCAGAGCACTGGGACCCGTTTGACAAAAACCGGCTTCCCACGGGAAAGTCTTTCTCCACGTGCAGACATGCTCCCAGGTGCCTGTGGCAAGGGGAAGGAAATGCCATACACTGACCTGGAAGAGACCACAGGGCCCAGGCACAGTCTGAACCCTTCCCTCAACCCGGCGGTTTTGCTAGCAGGAGTTCAACCCCAACGAACACAGCCCGGAGACCCCTGGGGCAAAAACGTCTTCCGAGGAACAATAGGTGCTTGCTGTGGAACACCTATCCCAAGTGGGGGTAGCGAGCTCAACAAAATGCCACACACCCAGGTGTAAGAAACAACATTGCCCAGCCATGGTCTAAGCCCCTCACCTCGTCCCTGTGCTTTGGGGAGCCGGAGGGACAGCCGAGGCCCACGGCCCTGAGACCCCTTTGCAAAAAGCCGGCTTCCCACGGAAAGAGTTTTCCTGAGGTGCAGACCGTCTCCCAAGTGTTTGTGGCAAGGTAAAGCAAATGCCCTCCACTTCTCTGGAAGAAACCACAGTGCCCAGCCATGTTCTAAGCCCTCCCATCCTCCCTGGGCTTCTGGCAGCAGGAGTGAAAAGAGAGGAGCAGAGCACTGGGACCCGTTTGACAAAAACCGGCTTCCCACGGGAAAGTCTTTCTCCACGTGCAGACATGCTCCCAGGTGCCTGTGGCAAGGGGAAGGAAATGCCATACACTGACCTGGAAGAGCCCACAGTGCCCAGGCACAGTCTGAACCCTTCCCTCATCCCGGCGGTTTTCTAGCAGGAGTTCTACCCCAAGGAACACAGCCCGTAGACCCTTGGGGCAAAAACGGCTTCCGACGAACAATAGGTGCTTGCTGTGGAACACCTATCCCAAGTGGGGGTAGCCAGCTCAACAAAATGCCACACACCCAGGTGTAAGAAACAACATTGCCCAGGCATGGTCTAAGCCCCTCACCTCGTCCCTGTGCTTTGGGGAGCCGGAGGGACACCCGAGGCCCACGGCCCTTAGACCCCTTTGCAAAAAGCCGGCTTCCCACGGAAACAGTTTTCCTGAGGTGCAGACCCTATCCCAAGTGGTTGTGGCAAGGTAAAGCAAATGCCCTCCACTTCTCTGGAAGTAACCACAGTGCCCAGCCATGTTCTAAGCCCTCCCATCCTCCCTGGGCTTCTGGCAGCAGGAGTGAAAAGAGAGGAGCAGAGCACTGGGATCCGTTTGACAAAAACCGGCTTCCCACGGGAAAGTCTTTCTCCACGTGCAGACATGCTCCCAGGTGCCTGGGGCAAGGGAAGGAAATGCCATACACTGACCTGGAAGAGACCACAGGGCCCAGGCATAGTCTGAACCCTTCCCTCAACCCGGCGGTTTTGCTAGCAGGAGTTCAACCCCAACGAACACAGCCCGGAGACACCTGGGGCAAAAACGGCTTCCGACGAACAATAGGTGCTTGCTGTGGAACACCTATCCCAAGTGGGGGTAGCCAGCTCAACAAAATGCCACACACCCAGGTGTAAGAAACAACATTGCCCAGGCATGGTCTAAGCCCCTCACCTCGTCCCTGTGCTTTGGGGAGCCGGAGGGACAGCCGAGGCCCACGGCCCTGAGACCCCTTTGCAAAAAGCCGGCTTCCCACGGAAACAGTTTTCCTGAGGTGCAGACCCTATCCCAAGTGGTTGTGGCAAGGTAAAGCAAATGCCCTCCACTTCTCTGGAAGAAACCACAGTGCCCAGCCATGTTCTAAGCCCTCCCATCCTCCCTGGGCTTCTGGCAGCAGGAGTGAAAAGAGAGGAGCAGAGCACTGGGACCCGTTTGACAAAAACCGGCTTCCCACGGGAAAGTCTTTCTCCACGTGCAGACATGCTCCCAGGTGCCTGTGGCAAGGGGAAGGAAATGCCATACACTGACCTGGAAGAGACCACAGGGCCCAGGCACAGTCTGAACCCTTCCCTCAACCCGGCGGTTTTGCTAGCAGGAGTTCAACCCCAACGAACACAGCCCGGAGACCCCTGGGGCAAAAACGTCTTCCGAGGAACAATAGGTGCTTGCTGTGGAACACCTATCCCAAGTGGGGGTAGCGAGCTCAACAAAATGCCACACACCCAGGTGTAAGAAACAACATTGCCCAGCCATGGTCTAAGCCCCTCACCTCGTCCCTGTGCTTTGGGGAGCCGGAGGGACAGCCGAGGCCCACGGCCCTGAGACCCCTTTGCAAAAAGCCGGCTTCCCACGGAAAGAGTTTTCCTGAGGTGCAGACCGTCTCCCAAGTGTTTGTGGCAAGGTAAAGCAAATGCCCTCCACTTCTCTGGAAGAAACCACAGTGCCCAGCCATGTTCTAAGCCCTCCCATCCTCCCTGGGCTTCTGGCAGCAGGAGTGAAAAGAGAGGAGCAGAGCACTGGGACCCGTTTGACAAAAACCGGCTTCCCACGGGAAAGTCTTTCTCCACGTGCAGACATGCTCCCAGGTGCCTGTGGCAAGGGGAAGGAAATGCCATACACTGACCTGGAAGAGCCCACAGTGCCCAGGCACAGTCTGAACCCTTCCCTCATCCCGGCGGTTTTCTAGCAGGAGTTCTACCCCAAGGAACACAGCCCGTAGACCCTTGGGGCAAAAACGGCTTCCGACGAACAATAGGTGCTTGCTGTGGAACACCTATCCCAAGTGGGGGTAGCCAGCTCAACAAAATGCCACACACCCAGGTGTAAGAAACAACATTGCCCAGGCATGGTCTAAGCCCCTCACCTCGTCCCTGTGCTTTGGGGAGCCGGAGGGACACCCGAGGCCCACGGCCCTTAGACCCCTTTGCAAAAAGCCGGCTTCCCACGGAAACAGTTTTCCTGAGGTGCAGACCCTATCCCAAGTGGTTGTGGCAAGGTAAAGCAAATGCCCTCCACTTCTCTGGAAGTAACCACAGTGCCCAGCCATGTTCTAAGCCCTCCCATCCTCCCTGGGCTTCTGGCAGCAGGAGTGAAAAGAGAGGAGCAGAGCACTGGGATCCGTTTGACAAAAACCGGCTTCCCACGGGAAAGTCTTTCTCCACGTGCAGACATGCTCCCAGGTGCCTGGGGCAAGGGAAGGAAATGCCATACACTGACCTGGAAGAGACCACAGGGCCCAGGCATAGTCTGAACCCTTCCCTCAACCCGGCGGTTTTGCTAGCAGGAGTTCAACCCCAACGAACACAGCCCGGAGACACCTGGGGCAAAAACGGCTTCCGACGAACAATAGGTGCTTGCTGTGGAACACCTATCCCAAGTGGGGGTAGCCAGCTCAACAAAATGCCACACACCCAGGTGTAAGAAACAACATTGCCCAGGCATGGTCTAAGCCCCTCACCTCGTCCCTGTGCTTTGGGGAGCCGGAGGGACAGCCGAGGCCCACGGCCCTGAGACCCCTTTGCAAAAAGCCGGCTTCCCACGGAAACAGTTTTCCTGAGGTGCAGACCCTATCCCAAGTGGTTGTGGCAAGGTAAAGCAAATGCCCTCCACTTCTCTGGAAGAAACCACAGTGCCCAGCCATGTTCTAAGCCCTCCCATCCTCCCTGGGCTTCTGGCAGCAGGAGTGAAAAGAGAGGAGCAGAGCACTGGGACCCGTTTGACAAAAACCGGCTTCCCACGGGAAAGTCTTTCTCCACGTGCAGACATGCTCCCAGGTGCCTGTGGCAAGGGGAAGGAAATGCCATACACTGACCTGGAAGAGACCACAGGGCCCAGGCACAGTCTGAACCCTTCCCTCAAACCGGCGGTTTTGCTAGCAGGAGTTCAACCCCAACGAACACAGCCCGGAGACCCCTGGGGCAAAAACGTCTTCCGAGGAACAATAGGTGCTTGCTGTGGAACACCTATCCCAAGTGGGGGTAGCGAGCTCAACAAAATGCCACACACCCAGGTGTAAGAAACAACATTGCCCAGCCATGGTCTAAGCCCCTCACCTCGTCCCTGTGCTTTGGGGAGCCGGAGGGACAGCCGAGGCCCACGGCCCTGAGACCCCTTTGCAAAAAGCCGGCTTCCCACGGAAAGAGTTTTCCTGAGGTGCAGACCGTCTCCCAAGTGTTTGTGGCAAGGTAAAGCAAATGCCCTCCACTTCTCTGGAAGAAACCACAGTGCCCAGCCATGTTCTAAGCCCTCCCATCCTCCCTGGGCTTCTGGCAGCAGGAGTGAAAAGAGAGGAGCAGAGCACTGGGACCCGTTTGACAAAAACCGGCTTCCCACGGGAAAGTCTTTCTCCACGTGCAGACATGCTCCCAGGTGCCTGTGGCAAGGGGAAGGAAATGCCATACACTGACCTGGAAGAGCCCACAGTGCCCAGGCACAGTCTGAACCCTTCCCTCATCCCGGCGGTTTTCTAGCAGGAGTTCTACCCCAAGGAACACAGCCCGTAGACCCTTGGGGCAAAAACGGCTTCCGACGAACAATAGGTGCTTGCTGTGGAACACCTATCCCAAGTGGGGGTAGCCAGCTCAACAAAATGCCACACACCCAGGTGTAAGAAACAACATTGCCCAGGCATGGTCTAAGCCCCTCACCTCGTCCCTGTGCTTTGGGGAGCCGGAGGGACACCCGAGGCCCACGGCCCTTAGACCCCTTTGCAAAAAGCCGGCTTCCCACGGAAACAGTTTTCCTGAGGTGCAGACCCTATCCCAAGTGGTTGTGGCAAGGTAAAGCAAATGCCCTCCACTTCTCTGGAAGTAACCACAGTGCCCAGCCATGTTCTAAGCCCTCCCATCCTCCCTGGGCTTCTGGCAGCAGGAGTGAAAAGAGAGGAGCAGAGCACTGGGATCCGTTTGACAAAAACCGGCTTCCCACGGGAAAGTCTTTCTCCACGTGCAGACATGCTCCCAGGTGCCTGGGGCAAGGGAAGGAAATGCCATACACTGACCTGGAAGAGACCACAGGGCCCAGGCATAGTCTGAACCCTTCCCTCAACCCGGCGGTTTTGCTAGCAGGAGTTCAACCCCAACGAACACAGCCCGGAGACACCTGGGGCAAAAACGGCTTCCGACGAACAATAGGTGCTTGCTGTGGAACACCTATCCCAAGTGGGGGTAGCCAGCTCAACAAAATGCCACACACCCAGGTGTAAGAAACAACATTGCCCAGGCATGGTCTAAGCCCCTCACCTCGTCCCTGTGCTTTGGGGAGCCGGAGGGACAGCCGAGGCCCACGGCCCTGAGACCCCTTTGCAAAAAGCCGGCTTCCCACGGAAACAGTTTTCCTGAGGTGCAGACCCTATCCCAAGTGGTTGTGGCAAGGTAAAGCAAATGCCCTCCACTTCTCTGGAAGAAACCACAGTGCCCAGCCATGTTCTAAGCCCTCCCATCCTCCCTGGGCTTCTGGCAGCAGGAGTGAAAAGAGAGGAGCAGAGCACTGGGACCCGTTTGACAAAAACCGGCTTCCCAAGGGAAAGTCTTTCTCCACGTGCAGACATGCTCCCAGGTGCCTGTGGCAAGGGGAAGGAAATGCCATACACTGACCTGGAAGAGACCACAGGGCCCAGGCACAGTCTGAACCCTTCCCTCAAACCGGCGGTTTTGCTAGCAGGAGTTCAACCCCAACGAACACAGCCCGGAGACCCCTGGGGCAAAAACGGCTTCCGACGAACAATAGGTGCTTGCTGTGGAACACCTATCCCAAGTGGGGGTAGCCAGCTCAACAAAATGCCTCACACCCAGGTGTAAAAAACAACATTGCCCAGCCATGGTCTAAGCCCCTCACCTCGTCCCTGTGCTTTGGGGAGCCGGAGGGACACCCGAGGCCCACGGCACTGAGACCCCTTTGCAAAAGCCGGCTTCCCACGGAAACAGTTTTCCTGAGGTGCAGACCCTCTCCCAAGTGGTTGTGGCAAGGTAAAGCAAATGCCCTCCACTTCTCTGGAAGAAACCACAGTGCCCAGCCATGTTCTAAGCCCTCCCATCCTCCCTGGGCTTCTGGCAGCAGGAGTGAAAAGAGAGGAGCAGAGCACTGGGACCCGTTTGACAAAAACCGGCTTCCCACGGTAAAGTCTTTCTCCACGTGCAGACATGCTCCCAGGTGCCTGTGGCAAGGGGAAGGAAATGCCATACACTGACCTGGAAGAGACCACAGGGCCCAGGCACAGTCTGAACCCTTCCCTCAACCCGGCGGTTTTGCTAGCAGGAGTTCAACCCCTACGAACACAGCCCGAAGACCCCTGAGGCAAAAACGGCTTCCGAGGAACAATAGGTGCTTGCTGTGGAACACCTATCCCAAGTGGGGGTAGCCAGCTCAACAAAATGCCACACACCCAGGTGTAAGAAACAACATTGCCCAGGCATGGTCTAAGCCCCTCACCTCGTCCCTGTGCTTTGGGGAGCCGGAGGGACAGCCGAGGCCCACGGCCCTGAGACCCCTTTGCAAAAAGCCGGCTTCCCACGGAAACAGTTTTCCTGAGGTGCAGACCCTCTCCCAAGTGGTTGTGGCAAGGTAAAGCAAATGCCCTCCACTTCTCTGGAAGAAACCACAGTGCCCAGCCATGTTCTAAGCCCTCCCATCCTCCCTGGGCTTCTGGCAGCAGGAGTGAAAAGAGAGGAGCAGAGCACTGGGACCCGTTTGACAAAAACCGGCTTCCCACGGGAAAGTCTTTCTCCACGTGCAGACATGCTCCCAGGTGCCTGTGGCAAGGGGAAGGAAATGCCATACACTGACCTGGAAGAGACCACAGGGCCCAGGCACAGTCTGAACCCTTCCCTCAAACCGGCGGTTTTGCTAGCAGGAGTTCAACCCCAACGAACACAGCCCGGAGACCCCTGGGGCAAAAACGGCTTCCGAGGAACAATAGGTGCTTGCTGTGGAACACCTATCCCAAGTGGGGGTAGCCAGCTCAACAAAATGCCACACACCCAGGTGTAAGAAACAACATTGCCCAGGCATGGTCTAAGCCCCTCACCTCGTCCCTGTGCTTTGGGGAGCCGGAGGGACAGCCGAGGCCCACGACCCTGAGACCCCTTTGCAAAAAGCCGGCTTCCCACGGAAACAGTTTTCCTGAGGTGCAGACCCTCCCCAAGTGGTTGTGGCAAGGTAAAGCAAATGCCCTCCACTTCTCTGGAAGAAACCACAGTGCCCAGCCATGTTCTAAGCCCTCCCATCCTCCCTGGGCTTCTGGCAGCAGGAGTGAAAAGAGAGGAGCAGAGCACTGGGACCCGTTTGACAAAAACCGGCTTCCCACGGGAAAGTCTTTCTCCACGTGCAGACATGCTCCCAGGTGCCTGTGGCAAGGGGAAGGAAATGCCATACACTGACCTGGAAGAGACCACAGGGCCCAGGCACAGTCTGAACCCTTCCCTCAACCCGGCGGTTTTGCTAGCAGGAGTTCAACCCCAACGAACACAGCCCGGAGACCCCTGGGGCAAAAACGGCTTCCGAGGAACAATAGGTGCTTGCTGTGGAACACCTATCCCAAGTGGGGGTAGCCAGCTCAACAAAATGCCACACACCCAGGTGTAAGAAACAACATTGCCCAGGCATGGTCTAAGCCCCTCACCTCGTTCCTGTGCTTTGGGGAGCCGGAGGGACACCCGAGGCCCACGGCCCTGAGACCCCTTTGCAAAAAGCCGGCTTCCCACGGAAACAGTTTTCCTGAGGTGCAGACCCTCTCCCAAGTGGTTGTGGCAAGGTAAAGCAAATGCCCTCCACTTCTCTGGAAGAAACCACAGTGCCCAGCCATGTTCTAAGCCCTCCCATCCTCCCTGGGCTTCTGGCAGCAGGAGTGAAAAGAGAGGAGCAGAGCACTGGGACCCGTTTGACAAAAACCGGCTTCCCACGGGAAAGTCTTTCTCCACGTGCAGACATGCTCCCAGGTGCCTGGGGCAAGGGGAAGGAAATGCCATACACTGACCTGGAAGAGACCACAGGGCCCAGGCACAGTCTGAACCCTTCCCTCAACCCGGCGGTTTTGCTAGCAGGAGTTCAACCCCAACGAACACAGCCCGGAGACCCCTGGGGCAAAAACGGCTTCCGACGAACAATAGGTGCTTGCTGTGGAACACCTATCCCAAGTGGGGGTAGTCAGCTCAACAAAATGCCACACACCCAGGTGTAAGAAACAACATTGCCCAGGCATGGTCTAAGCCCCTCACCTCGTCCCTGTGCTTTGGGGAGCCGGAGGGACAGCCGAGGCCCACGGCCCTGAGACCCCTTTGCAAAATGCCGGCTTCCCACGGAAAGAGTTTTCCTGAGGTGCAGACCCTCTCCCAAGTGGTTGTGGCAAGGTAAAGCAAATGCCCTCCACTTCTCTGGAAGAAACCACAGTGCCCAGCCATGTTCTAAGCCCTCCCATCCCCCCTGGGCTTCTGGCAGCAGGAGTGAAAAGAGAGGAGCAGAGCACTGGGACCCGTTTGACAAAAACCGGCTTCCCACGGGAAAGTCTTTCTCCACGTGCAGACATGCTCCCAGGTGCCTGTGGCAAGGGGAAGGAAATGCCATACACTGACCTGGAAGAGACCACAGGGCCCAGGCACAGTCTGAACCCTTCCCTCAACCCGGCGGTTTTGCTAGCAGGAGTTCAACCCCAACGAACACAGCCCGGAGACCCCTGGGGCAAAAACGGCTTCCGACGAACAATAGGTGCTTGCTGTGGAACACCTATCCCAAGTGGGGGTAGCCAGCTCAACAAAATGCCACACACCCAGGTGTAAGAAACAACATTGCCCAGCCATGGTCTAAGCCCCTCACCTCGTCCCTGTGCTTTGGGGAGCCGGAGGGACAGCCGAGGCCCACGGCCCTGAGACCCCTTTGCAAAAAGCCGGCTTCCCACGGAAAGAGATTTCATAAGGTGCAGACCCTCTCCCAAGTGGTTGTGGCAAGGTAAAGCAAATGCCCTCCACTTCTCTGGAAGAAATCACAGTGCCCAGCCATGTTCTAAGCCCTCCCATCCTCCCTGGGCTTCTGGCAGCAGGAGTGAAAAGAGAGGAGCAGAGCACTGGGACCCGTTTGACAAAAACCGGCTTCCCACGGGAAAGTCTTTCTCCACGTGCAGACATGCTCCCAGGTGCCTGTGGCAAGGGGAAGGAAATGCCATACACTGACCTGGAAGAGACCACAGGGCCCAGGCACAGTCTGAACCCTTCCCTCAACCCGGTGGTTTTGCTAGCAGGAGTTCAACCCCAACGAACACAGCCCGGAGACCCCTGGGACAAAAACGGCTGCCGACGAACAATAGGTGCTTGCGGTGGAACACCTATCCCAAGTGCGGGTAGCCAGCTCAACAAAATGCCACACACCCAGGTGTAAGAAACAACATTGCCCAGGCATGGACTAAGCCCCTCAGCTCGTCCCTGTGCTTTGGGGAGCCGGAGGGACAGCCGAGGCCCACGGCCCTGAGACCCCTTTGCAAAAAGCCGGCTTCCCACGGAAAGAGTTTTCCTGAGGTGCAGACCCTCTCCCAAGTGGTTGTGGCAAGGTAAAGCAAATGCCCTCCACTTCTCTGGAAGAAACCACAGTGCCCAGCCATGTTCTAAGCCCTCCCATCCTCCCTGGGCTTCTGGCAGCAGGAGTGAAAAGAGAGGAGCAGAGCACTGGGACCCGTTTGACAAAAACCGGCTTCCCACGGGAAAGTCTTTCTCCACGTGCAGACATGCTCCCAGGTGCCTGTGGCAAGGGGAAGGAAATGCCATACACTGACCTGGAAGAGCCCACAGTGCCCAGGCACAGTCTGAACCCTTCCCTCATCCCGGCGGTTTTCTAGCAGGAGTTCTACCCCAAGGAACACAGCCCGTAGACCCTTGGGGCAAAAACGGCTTCCGACGAACAATAGGTGCTTGCTGTGGAACACCTATCCCAAGTGGGGGTAGCCAGCTCAACAAAATGCCACACACCCAGGTGTAAGAAACAACATTGCCCAGGCATGGTCTAAGCCCCTCACCTCGTCCCTGTGCTTTGGGGAGCCGGAGGGACACCCGAGGCCCACGGCCCTTAGACCCCTTTGCAAAAAGCCGGCTTCCCACGGAAACAGTTTTCCTGAGGTGCAGACCCTATCCCAAGTGGTTGTGGCAAGGTAAAGCAAATGCCCTCCACTTCTCTGGAAGTAACCACAGTGCCCAGCCATGTTCTAAGCCCTCCCATCCTCCCTGGGCTTCTGGCAGCAGGAGTGAAAAGAGAGGAGCAGAGCACTGGGATCCGTTTGACAAAAACCGGCTTCCCACGGGAAAGTCTTTCTCCACGTGCAGACATGCTCCCAGGTGCCTGGGGCAAGGGAAGGAAATGCCATACACTGACCTGGAAGAGACCACAGGGCCCAGGCATAGTCTGAACCCTTCCCTCAACCCGGCGGTTTTGCTAGCAGGAGTTCAACCCCAACGAACACAGCCCGGAGACACCTGGGGCAAAAACGGCTTCCGACGAACAATAGGTGCTTGCTGTGGAACACCTATCCCAAGTGGGGGTAGCCAGCTCAACAAAATGCCACACACCCAGGTGTAAGAAACAACATTGCCCAGGCATGGTCTAAGCCCCTCACCTCGTCCCTGTGCTTTGGGGAGCCGGAGGGACAGCCGAGGCCCACGGCCCTGAGACCCCTTTGCAAAAAGCCGGCTTCCCACGGAAACAGTTTTCCTGAGGTGCAGACCCTATCCCAAGTGGTTGTGGCAAGGTAAAGCAAATGCCCTCCACTTCTCTGGAAGAAACCACAGTGCCCAGCCATGTTCTAAGCCCTCCCATCCTCCCTGGGCTTCTGGCAGCAGGAGTGAAAAGAGAGGAGCAGAGCACTGGGACCCGTTTGACAAAAACCGGCTTCCCACGGGAAAGTCTTTCTCCACGTGCAGACATGCTCCCAGGTGCCTGTGGCAAGGGGAAGGAAATGCCATACACTGACCTGGAAGAGACCACAGGGCCCAGGCACAGTCTGAACCCTTCCCTCAAACCGGCGGTTTTGCTAGCAGGAGTTCAACCCCAACGAACACAGCCCGGAGACCCCTGGGGCAAAAACGGCTTCCGAGGAACAATAGGTGCTTGCTGTGGAACACCTATCCCAAGTGGGGGTAGCCAGCTCAACAAAATGCCACACACCCAGGTGTAAGAAACAACATTGCCCAGGCATGGTCTAAGCCCCTCACCTCGTCCCTGTGCTTTGGGGAGCCGGAGGGACAGCCGAGGCCCACGACCCTGAGACCCCTTTGCAAAAAGCCGGCTTCCCACGGAAACAGTTTTCCTGAGGTGCAGACCCTCTCCCAAGTGGTTGTGGCAAGGTAAAGCAAATGCCCTCCACTTCTCTGGAAGAAACCACAGTGCCCAGCCATGTTCTAAGCCCTCCCATCCTCCCTGGGCTTCTGGCAGCAGGAGTGAAAAGAGAGGAGCAGAGCACTGGGACCCGTTTGACAAAAACCGGCTTCCCACGGGAAAGTCTTTCTCCACGTGCAGACATGCTCCCAGGTGCCTGTGGCAAGGGGAAGGAAATGCCATACACTGACCTGGAAGAGACCACAGGGCCCAGGCACAGTCTGAACCCTTCCCTCAACCCGGCGGTTTTGCTAGCAGGAGTTCAACCCCAACGAACACAGCCCGGAGACCCCTGGGGCAAAAACGGCTTCCGACGAACAATAGGTGCTTGCTGTGGAACACCTATCCCAAGTGGGGGTAGCCAGCTCAACAAAATGCCTCACACCCAGGTGTAAAAAACAACATTGCCCAGCCATGGTCTAAGCCCCTCACCTCGTCCCTGTGCTTTGGGGAGCCGGAGGGACACCCGAGGCCCACGGCACTGAGACCCCTTTGCAAAAGCCGGCTTCCCACGGAAACAGTTTTCCTGAGGTGCAGACCCTCTCCCAAGTGGTTGTGGCAAGGTAAAGCAAATGCCCTCCACTTCTCTGGAAGAAACCACAGTGCCCAGCCATGTTCTAAGCCCTCCCATCCTCCCTGGGCTTCTGGCAGCAGGAGTGAAAAGAGAGGAGCAGAGCACTGGGACCCGTTTGACAAAAACCGGCTTCCCACGGTAAAGTCTTTCTCCACGTGCAGACATGCTCCCAGGTGCCTGTGGCAAGGGGAAGGAAATGCCATACACTGACCTGGAAGAGACCACAGGGCCCAGGCACAGTCTGAACCCTTCCCTCAACCCGGCGGTTTTGCTAGCAGGAGTTCAACCCCTACGAACACAGCCCGAAGACCCCTGAGGCAAAAACGGCTTCCGAGGAACAATAGGTGCTTGCTGTGGAACACCTATCCCAAGTGGGGGTAGCCAGCTCAACAAAATGCCACACACCCAGGTGTAAGAAACAACATTGCCCAGGCATGGTCTAAGCCCCTCACCTCGTCCCTGTGCTTTGGGGAGCCGGAGGGACAGCCGAGGCACACGGCCCTGAGACCCCTTTGCAAAAAGCCGGCTTCCCACGGAAACAGTTTTCCTGAGGTGCAGACCCTCTCCCAAGTGGTTGTGGCAAGGTAAAGCAAATGCCCTCCACTTCTCTGGAAGAAACCACAGTGCCCAGCCATGTTCTAAGCCCTCCCATCCTCCCTGGGCTTCTGGCAGCAGGAGTGAAAAGAGAGGAGCAGAGCACTGGGACCCGTTTGACAAAAACCGGCTTCCCACGGGAAAGTCTTTCTCCACGTGCAGACATGCTCCCAGGTGCCTGTGGCAAGGGGAAGGAAATGCCATACACTGACCTGGAAGAGACCACAGGGCCCAGGCACAGTCTGAACCCTTCCCTCAAACCGGCGGTTTTGCTAGCAGGAGTTCAACCCCAACGAACACAGCCCGGAGACCCCTGGGGCAAAAACGGCTTCCGAGGAACAATAGGTGCTTGCTGTGGAACACCTATCCCAAGTGGGGGTAGCCAGCTCAACAAAATGCCACACACCCAGGTGTAAGAAACAACATTGCCCAGGCATGGTCTAAGCCCCTCACCTCGTCCCTGTGCTTTGGGGAGCCGGAGGGACAGCCGAGGCCCACGACCCTGAGACCCCTTTGCAAAAAGCCGGCTTCCCACGGAAACAGTTTTCCTGAGGTGCAGACCCTCCCCAAGTGGTTGTGGCAAGGTAAAGCAAATGCCCTCCACTTCTCTGGAAGAAACCACAGTGCCCAGCCATGTTCTAAGCCCTCCCATCCTCCCTGGGCTTCTGGCAGCAGGAGTGAAAAGAGAGGAGCAGAGCACTGGGACCCGTTTGACAAAAACCGGCTTCCCACGGGAAAGTCTTTCTCCACGTGCAGACATGCTCCCAGGTGCCTGTGGCAAGGGGAAGGAAATGCCATACACTGACCTGGAAGAGACCACAGGGCCCAGGCACAGTCTGAACCCTTCCCTCAACCCGGCGGTTTTGCTAGCAGGAGTTCAACCCCAACGAACACAGCCCGGAGACCCCTGGGGCAAAAACGGCTTCCGAGGAACAATAGGTGCTTGCTGTGGAACACCTATCCCAAGTGGGGGTAGCCAGCTCAACAAAATGCCACACACCCAGGTGTAAGAAACAACATTGCCCAGGCATGGTCTAAGCCCCTCACCTCGTCCCTGTGCTTTGGGGAGCCGGAGGGACAGCCGAGGCACACGGCCCTGAGACCCCTTTGAAAAAGCCGGCTTCCCACGGAAACACTTTTCCTGAGGTGCAGACCCTATCCCAAGTGGTTGTGGCAAGGTAAAGCAAATGCCCTCCACTTCTCTGGAAGAAACCACAGTGCCCAGCCATGTTCTAAGCCCTCCCATCCTCCCTGGGCTTCTGGCAGCAGGAGTGAAAAGAGAGGAGCAGAGCACGGGGACCCGTTTGACAAAACCCGGCTTCCCACGGGAAAGTCTTTCTCCACGTGCAGACATGCTCCCAGGTGCCTGGGGCAAGGGGAAGGAAATGCCATACACTGACCTGGAAGAGACCACAGGGCCCAGGCACAGTCTGAACACTTCCCTCAACCCGGCGGTTTTGCTAGCAGGAGTTCAACCCCAACGAACACAGCCCGGAGACCCCTGGGGCAAAAACGGCTTCCGACGAACAATAGGTGCTTGCTGTGGAACACCTATCCCAAGTGGGGGTAGCCAGCTCAACAAAATGCCACACACCCAGGTGTAAGAAACAACATTGCCCAGGCATGGTCTAAGCCCCTCACCTCGTCCCTGTGCTTTGGGGAGCCGGAGGGACAGCCGAGGCACACGGCCCTGAGACCCCTTTGCAAAAAGCCGGCTTCCCACGGAGACAGTTTTCCTGAGGTGCAGACCCTATCCCAAGTGGTTGTGGCAAGGTAAAGCAAATGCCCTCCACTTCTCTGGAAGAAACCACAGTGCCCAGCCATGTTCTAAGCCCTCCCATCCTCCCTGGGCTTCTGGCAGCAGGAGTGAAAAGAGAGGAGCAGAGCACGGGGACCCGTTTGACAAAACCCGGCTTCCCACGGGAAAGTCTTTCTCCACGTGCAGACATGCTCCCAGGTGCCTGGGGCAAGGGGAAGGAAATGCCATACAGTGACCTGGAAGAGACCACAGGGCCCAGGCACAGTCTGAACCCTTCCCTCAACCCGGCGGTTTTGCTAGCAGGAGTTCAACCCCAACGAACACAGCCCGGAGACCCCTGGGGCAAAAACGGCTTCCGACGAACAATAGGTGCTTGCTGTGGAACACCTATCCCAAGTGGGGGTAGCCAGCTCAACAAAATGCCACACACCCAGGTGTAAGAAACAACATTGCCCAGGCATGGTCTAAGCCCCTCACCTCGTCCCTGTGCTTTGGGGAGCCGGAGGGACAGCCGAGGCACACGGCCCTGAGACCCCTTTGCAAAAAGCCGGCTTCCCACGGAGACAGTTTTCCTGAGGTGCACACCCTATCCCAAGTGGTTGTGGCAAGGTAAAGCAAATGCCCTCCACTTCTCTGGAAGAAACCACAGTGCCCAGCCATGTTCTAAGCCCTCCCATCCTCCCTGGGCTTCTGGCAGCAGGAGTGAAAAGAGAGGAGCAGAGCACTGGGACCCGTTTGACAAAACCCGGCTTTCCACGGGAAAGTCTTTCTCCACGTGCAGACATGCTCCCAGGTGCCTGGGGCAAGGGGAAGGAAATGCCATACACTGACCTGGAAGAGACCACAGGGCCCAGGCACAGTCTGAACCCTTCCCTCAACCCGGCGGGTTTGCTAGCAGGAGTTCAACCCCAACGAACACAGCCCGGAGACCCCCGGGGCAAAAACGGCTTCCGACGAACAATAGGTGCTTGCTGTGGAACACCTATCCCAAGTGGGGGTAGCCAGCTCAACAAAATGCCACACACCCAGGTGTAAGAAACAACATTGCCCAGGCATGGTCTAAGCCCCTCACCTCGTCCCTGTGCTTTGGGGAGCCGGAGGGACAGCCGAGGCACACGGCCCTGAGACCCCTTTGAAAAAGCCGGCTTCCCATGGAGACAGTTTTCCTGAGGTGCAGACCCTATCCCAAGTGGTTGTGGCAAAGTAAAGCAAATGCCCTCCACTTCTCTGGAAGAAACCACAGTGCCCAGCCATGTTCTAAGCCCTCCCATCCTCCCTGGGCTTCTGGCAGCAGGAGTGAAAAGAGAGGAGCAGAGCACTGGGCCCCGTTTGACAAAAACCGGCATCCCACGGGAAAGTCTTTCTCCACGTGCAGACATGCTCCCAGGTGCCTGTGGCAAGGGGAAGGAAATGCCATACACTGACCTGGAAGAGACCACAGGGCCCAGGCACAGTCTGAACCCTTCCCTCAACCCGGCGGGTTTGCTAGCAGGAGTTCAACCCCAACGAACACAGCCCGGAGACCCCTGGGGCAAAAACGGCTTCCGACGAACAATAGGTGCTTGCTGTGGAACACCTATCCCAAGTGGGGGTAGCCAGCTCAACAAAATGCCACACACCCAGGTGTAAGAAACAACATTGCCCAGGCATGGTCTAAGCCCCTCACCTCGTCCCTGTGCTTTGGGGAGCCGGAGGGACAGCCGAGGCACACGGCCCTGAGACCCCTTTGCAAAAAGCCGGCTTCCCACGGAGACAGTTTTCCTGAGGTGCAGACCTTATCCCAAGGGGTTGTGGCAAGGTAAAGCAAATGCCCTCCACTTCTCTGGAAGAAACCACAGTGCCCAGCCATGTTCTAAGCCCTCCCATTCTCCCTGGGCTTCTGGCAGCAGGAGTGAAAAGAGAGGAGCAGAGCACTGGGACCCGTTTGACAAAACCCGGCTTCCCACGGGAAAGTCTTTCTCCACGTGTAGACATGCTCCCAGGTGCCTGGGGCAAGGGGAAGGAAATGCCATACACTGACCTGGAAGAGACCACAGGGCCCAGGCACAGTCTGAACCCTTCCCTCAACCCGGCGGTTTTGCTAGCAGGAGTTCAACCCCAACGAACACAGCCCGAAGACCCCTGGGTCAAAAACGGCTTCCGACGAACAATAGGTGCTTGCTGTGGAACACCTATCCCAAGTGGGGGTAGCCAGCTCAACAAAATGCCACACACCCAGGTGTAAGAAACAACATTGCCCAGGCATGGTCTAAGCCCCTCACCTCGTCCCTGTGCTTTGGGGAGCCGGAGGGACAGCCGAGGCACACGGCCCTGAGACCCCTTTGAAAAAGCCGGCTTCCCACGGAAACAGTTTTCCTGAGGTGCACACCCTATCCCAAGTGGTTGTGGCAAGGTAAAGCAAATGCCCTCCACTTCTCTGGAAGAAACCACAGTGCCCAGCCATGTTCTAAGCCCTCCCATCCCCCCTGGGCTTCTGGCAGCAGGAGTGAAAAGAGAGGAGCAGAGCACTGGGACCCGTTTGACAAAAACCGGCTTCCCACGGGAAAGTCTTTCTCCACGTGCAGACATGCTCCCAGGTGCCTGTGGCAAGGGGAAGGAAATGCCATACACTGACCTGGAAGAGACCACAGGGCCCAGGCACAGTCTGAACCCTTCCCTCAACCCGGCGGTTTTGCTAGCAGGAGTTCAACCCCAACGAACACAGCCCGGAGACCCCTGGGGCAAAAACGTCTTCCGAGGAACAATAGGTGCTTGCTGTGGAACACCTATCCCAAGTGGGGGTAGCCAGCTCAACAAAATGCCACACACCCAGGTGTAAGAAACAACATTGCCCAGCCATGGTCTAAGCCCCTCACCTCGTCCCTGTGCTTTGGGGAGCCGGAGGGACAGCCGAGGCCCACGGCCCTGAGACCCCTTTGCAAAAAGCCGGCTTCCCACGGAAAGAGTTTTCCTGAGGTGCAGACCGTCTCCCAAGTGTTTGTGGCAAGGTAAAGCAAATGCCCTCCACTTCTCTGGAAGAAACCACAGTGCCCAGCCATGTTCTAAGCCCTCCCATCCTCCCTGGGCTTCTGGCAGCAGGAGTGAAAAGAGAGGAGCAGAGCACTGGGACCCGTTTGACAAAAACCGGCTTCCCACGGGAAAGTCTTTCTCCACGTGCAGACATGCTCCCAGGTGCCTGTGGCAAGGGGAAGGAAATGCCATACACTGACCTGGAAGAGCCCACAGTGCCCAGGCACAGTCTGAACCCTTCCCTCATCCCGGCGGTTTTCTAGCAGGAGTTCTACCCCAAGGAACACAGCCCGTAGACCCTTGGGGCAAAAACGGCTTCCGACGAACAATAGGTGCTTGCTGTGGAACACCTATCCCAAGTGGGGGTAGCCAGCTCAACAAAATGCCACACACCCAGGTGTAAGAAACAACATTGCCCAGGCATGGTCTAAGCCCCTCACCTCGTCCCTGTGCTTTGGGGAGCCGGAGGGACACCCGAGGCCCACGGCCCTTAGACCCCTTTGCAAAAAGCCGGCTTCCCACGGAAACAGTTTTCCTGAGGTGCAGACCCTATCCCAAGTGGTTGTGGCAAGGTAAAGCAAATGCCCTCCACTTCTCTGGAAGTAACCACAGTGCCCAGCCATGTTCTAAGCCCTCCCATCCTCCCTGGGCTTCTGGCAGCAGGAGTGAAAAGAGAGGAGCAGAGCACTGGGATCCGTTTGACAAAAACCGGCTTCCCACGGGAAAGTCTTTCTCCACGTGCAGACATGCTCCCAGGTGCCTGGGGCAAG
The DNA here is from genome assembly GCF_023065955.2 of Ursus arctos. Classification (NCBI taxonomy): domain Eukaryota; kingdom Metazoa; phylum Chordata; class Mammalia; order Carnivora; family Ursidae; genus Ursus; species Ursus arctos. The sequence goes on from NW_026623063.1 coordinate 136,426, forward strand.
GGAAGGAAATGCCATACACTGACCTGGAAGAGACCACAGGGCCCAGGCATAGTCTGAACCCTTCCCTCAACCCGGCGGTTTTGCTAGCAGGAGTTCAACCCCAACGAACACAGCCCGGAGACACCTGGGGCAAAAACGGCTTCCGACGAACAATAGGTGCTTGCTGTGGAACACCTATCCCAAGTGGGGGTAGCCAGCTCAACAAAATGCCACACACCCAGGTGTAAGAAACAACATTGCCCAGGCATGGTCTAAGCCCCTCACCTCGTCCCTGTGCTTTGGGGAGCCGGAGGGACAGCCGAGGCCCACGGCCCTGAGACCCCTTTGCAAAAAGCCGGCTTCCCACGGAAACAGTTTTCCTGAGGTGCAGACCCTATCCCAAGTGGTTGTGGCAAGGTAAAGCAAATGCCCTCCACTTCTCTGGAAGAAACCACAGTGCCCAGCCATGTTCTAAGCCCTCCCATCCTCCCTGGGCTTCTGGCAGCAGGAGTGAAAAGAGAGGAGCAGAGCACTGGGACCCGTTTGACAAAAACCGGCTTCCCACGGGAAAGTCTTTCTCCACGTGCAGACATGCTCCCAGGTGCCTGTGGCAAGGGGAAGGAAATGCCATACACTGACCTGGAAGAGACCACAGGGCCCAGGCACAGTCTGAACCCTTCCCTCAAACCGGCGGTTTTGCTAGCAGGAGTTCAACCCCAACGAACACAGCCCGGAGACCCCTGGGGCAAAAACGGTTTCCGAGGAACAATAGGTGCTTGCTGTGGAACACCTATCCCAAGTGGGGGTAGCCAGCTCAACAAAATGCCACACACCCAGGTGTAAGAAACAACATTGCCCAGGCATGGTCTAAGCCCCTCACCTCGTCCCTGTGCTTTGGGGAGCCGGAGGGACAGCCGAGGCCCACGACCCTGAGACCCCTTTGCAAAAAGCCGGCTTCCCACGGAAACAGTTTTCCTGAGGTGCAGACCCTCTCCCAAGTGGTTGTGGCAAGGTAAAGCAAATGCCCTCCACTTCTCTGGAAGAAACCACAGTGCCCAGCCATGTTCTAAGCCCTCCCATCCTCCCTGGGCTTCTGGCAGCAGGAGTGAAAAGAGAGGAGCAGAGCACTGGGACCCGTTTGACAAAAACCGGCTTCCCACGGGAAAGTCTTTCTCCACGTGCAGACATGCTCCCAGGTGCCTGTGGCAAGGGGAAGGAAATGCCATACACTGACCTGGAAGAGACCACAGGGCCCAGGCACAGTCTGAACCCTTCCCTCAACCCGGCGGTTTTGCTAGCAGGAGTTCAACCCCAACGAACACAGCCCGGAGACCCCTGGGGCAAAAACGGCTTCCGACGAACAATAGGTGCTTGCTGTGGAACACCTATCCCAAGTGGGGGTAGCCAGCTCAACAAAATGCCTCACACCCAGGTGTAAAAAACAACATTGCCCAGCCATGGTCTAAGCCCCTCACCTCGTCCCTGTGCTTTGGGGAGCCGGAGGGACACCCGAGGCCCACGGCACTGAGACCCCTTTGCAAAAGCCGGCTTCCCACGGAAACAGTTTTCCTGAGGTGCAGACCCTCTCCCAAGTGGTTGTGGCAAGGTAAAGCAAATGCCCTCCACTTCTCTGGAAGAAACCACAGTGCCCAGCCATGTTCTAAGCCCTCCCATCCTCCCTGGGCTTCTGGCAGCAGGAGTGAAAAGAGAGGAGCAGAGCACTGGGACCCGTTTGACAAAAACCGGCTTCCCACGGTAAAGTCTTTCTCCACGTGCAGACATGCTCCCAGGTGCCTGTGGCAAGGGGAAGGAAATGCCATACACTGACCTGGAAGAGACCACAGGGCCCAGGCACAGTCTGAACCCTTCCCTCAACCCGGCGGTTTTGCTAGCAGGAGTTCAACCCCTACGAACACAGCCCGAAGACCCCTGAGGCAAAAACGGCTTCCGAGGAACAATAGGTGCTTGCTGTGGAACACCTATCCCAAGTGGGGGTAGCCAGCTCAACAAAATGCCACACACCCAGGTGTAAGAAACAACATTGCCCAGGCATGGTCTAAGCCCCTCACCTCGTCCCTGTGCTTTGGGGAGCCGGAGGGACAGCCGAGGCCCACGGCCCTGAGACCCCTTTGCAAAAAGCCGGCTTCCCACGGAAACAGTTTTCCTGAGGTGCAGACCCTCTCCCAAGTGGTTGTGGCAAGGTAAAGCAAATGCCCTCCACTTCTCTGGAAGAAACCACAGTGCCCAGCCATGTTCTAAGCCCTCCCATCCTCCCTGGGCTTCTGGCAGCAGGAGTGAAAAGAGAGGAGCAGAGCACTGGGACCCGTTTGACAAAAACCGGCTTCCCACGGGAAAGTCTTTCTCCACGTGCAGACATGCTCCCAGGTGCCTGTGGCAAGGGGAAGGAAATGCCATACACTGACCTGGAAGAGACCACAGGGCCCAGGCACAGTCTGAACCCTTCCCTCAAACCGGCGGTTTTGCTAGCAGGAGTTCAACCCCAACGAACACAGCCCGGAGACCCCTGGGGCAAAAACGGCTTCCGAGGAACAATAGGTGCTTGCTGTGGAACACCTATCCCAAGTGGGGGTAGCCAGCTCAACAAAATGCCACACACCCAGGTGTAAGAAACAACATTGCCCAGGCATGGTCTAAGCCCCTCACCTCGTCCCTGTGCTTTGGGGAGCCGGAGGGACAGCCGAGGCCCACGACCCTGAGACCCCTTTGCAAAAAGCCGGCTTCCCACGGAAACAGTTTTCCTGAGGTGCAGACCCTCCCCAAGTGGTTGTGGCAAGGTAAAGCAAATGCCCTCCACTTCTCTGGAAGAAACCACAGTGCCCAGCCATGTTCTAAGCCCTCCCATCCTCCCTGGGCTTCTGGCAGCAGGAGTGAAAAGAGAGGAGCAGAGCACTGGGACCCGTTTGACAAAAACCGGCTTCCCACGGGAAAGTCTTTCTCCACGTGCAGACATGCTCCCAGGTGCCTGTGGCAAGGGGAAGGAAATGCCATACACTGACCTGGAAGAGACCACAGGGCCCAGGCACAGTCTGAACCCTTCCCTCAACCCGGCGGTTTTGCTAGCAGGAGTTCAACCCCAACGAACACAGCCCGGAGACCCCTGGGGCAAAAACGGCTTCCGAGGAACAATAGGTGCTTGCTGTGGAACACCTATCCCAAGTGGGGGTAGCCAGCTCAACAAAATGCCACACACCCAGGTGTAAGAAACAACATTGCCCAGGCATGGTCTAAGCCCCTCACCTCGTCCCTGTGCTTTGGGGAGCCGGAGGGACAGCCGAGGCACACGGCCCTGAGACCCCTTTGAAAAAGCCGGCTTCCCACGGAAACACTTTTCCTGAGGTGCAGACCCTATCCCAAGTGGTTGTGGCAAGGTAAAGCAAATGCCCTCCACTTCTCTGGAAGAAACCACAGTGCCCAGCCATGTTCTAAGCCCTCCCATCCTCCCTGGGCTTCTGGCAGCAGGAGTGAAAAGAGAGGAGCAGAGCACGGGGACCCGTTTGACAAAACCCGGCTTCCCACGGGAAAGTCTTTCTCCACGTGCAGACATGCTCCCAGGTGCCTGGGGCAAGGGGAAGGAAATGCCATACACTGACCTGGAAGAGACCACAGGGCCCAGGCACAGTCTGAACACTTCCCTCAACCCGGCGGTTTTGCTAGCAGGAGTTCAACCCCAACGAACACAGCCCGGAGACCCCTGGGGCAAAAACGGCTTCCGACGAACAATAGGTGCTTGCTGTGGAACACCTATCCCAAGTGGGGGTAGCCAGCTCAACAAAATGCCACACACCCAGGTGTAAGAAACAACATTGCCCAGGCATGGTCTAAGCCCCTCACCTCGTCCCTGTGCTTTGGGGAGCCGGAGGGACAGCCGAGGCACACGGCCCTGAGACCCCTTTGCAAAAAGCCGGCTTCCCACGGAGACAGTTTTCCTGAGGTGCAGACCCTATCCCAAGTGGTTGTGGCAAGGTAAAGCAAATGCCCTCCACTTCTCTGGAAGAAACCACAGTGCCCAGCCATGTTCTAAGCCCTCCCATCCTCCCTGGGCTTCTGGCAGCAGGAGTGAAAAGAGAGGAGCAGAGCACGGGGACCCGTTTGACAAAACCCGGCTTCCCACGGGAAAGTCTTTCTCCACGTGCAGACATGCTCCCAGGTGCCTGGGGCAAGGGGAAGGAAATGCCATACAGTGACCTGGAAGAGACCACAGGGCCCAGGCACAGTCTGAACCCTTCCCTCAACCCGGCGGTTTTGCTAGCAGGAGTTCAACCCCAACGAACACAGCCCGGAGACCCCTGGGGCAAAAACGGCTTCCGAGGAACAATAGGTGCTTGCTGTGGAACACCTATCCCAAGTGGGGGTAGCCAGCTCAACAAAATGCCACACACCCAGGTGTAAGAAACAACATTGCCCAGGCATGGTCTAAGCCCCTCACCTCGTCCCTGTGCTTTGGGGAGCCGGAGGGACAGCCGAGGCCCACGACCCTGAGACCCCTTTGCAAAAAGCCGGCTTCCCACGGAAACAGTTTTCCTGAGGTGCAGACCCTCCCCAAGTGGTTGTGGCAAGGTAAAGCAAATGCCCTCCACTTCTCTGGAAGAAACCACAGTGCCCAGCCATGTTCTAAGCCCTCCCATCCTCCCTGGGCTTCTGGCAGCAGGAGTGAAAAGAGAGGAGCAGAGCACTGGGACCCGTTTGACAAAAACCGGCTTCCCACGGGAAAGTCTTTCTCCACGTGCAGACATGCTCCCAGGTGCCTGTGGCAAGGGGAAGGAAATGCCATACACTGACCTGGAAGAGACCACAGGGCCCAGGCACAGTCTGAACCCTTCCCTCAACCCGGCGGTTTTGCTAGCAGGAGTTCAACCCCAACGAACACAGCCCGGAGACCCCTGGGGCAAAAACGGCTTCCGAGGAACAATAGGTGCTTGCTGTGGAACACCTATCCCAAGTGGGGGTAGCCAGCTCAACAAAATGCCACACACCCAGGTGTAAGAAACAACATTGCCCAGGCATGGTCTAAGCCCCTCACCTCGTCCCTGTGCTTTGGGGAGCCGGAGGGACAGCCGAGGCACACGGCCCTGAGACCCCTTTGAAAAAGCCGGCTTCCCACGGAAACACTTTTCCTGAGGTGCAGACCCTATCCCAAGTGGTTGTGGCAAGGTAAAGCAAATGCCCTCCACTTCTCTGGAAGAAACCACAGTGCCCAGCCATGTTCTAAGCCCTCCCATCCTCCCTGGGCTTCTGGCAGCAGGAGTGAAAAGAGAGGAGCAGAGCACGGGGACCCGTTTGACAAAACCCGGCTTCCCACGGGAAAGTCTTTCTCCACGTGCAGACATGCTCCCAGGTGCCTGGGGCAAGGGGAAGGAAATGCCATACACTGACCTGGAAGAGACCACAGGGCCCAGGCACAGTCTGAACACTTCCCTCAACCCGGCGGTTTTGCTAGCAGGAGTTCAACCCCAACGAACACAGCCCGGAGACCCCTGGGGCAAAAACGGCTTCCGACGAACAATAGGTGCTTGCTGTGGAACACCTATCCCAAGTGGGGGTAGCCAGCTCAACAAAATGCCACACACCCAGGTGTAAGAAACAACATTGCCCAGGCATGGTCTAAGCCCCTCACCTCGTCCCTGTGCTTTGGGGAGCCGGAGGGACAGCCGAGGCACACGGCCCTGAGACCCCTTTGCAAAAAGCCGGCTTCCCACGGAGACAGTTTTCCTGAGGTGCAGACCCTATCCCAAGTGGTTGTGGCAAGGTAAAGCAAATGCCCTCCACTTCTCTGGAAGAAACCACAGTGCCCAGCCATGTTCTAAGCCCTCCCATCCTCCCTGGGCTTCTGGCAGCAGGAGTGAAAAGAGAGGAGCAGAGCACGGGGACCCGTTTGACAAAACCCGGCTTCCCACGGGAAAGTCTTTCTCCACGTGCAGACATGCTCCCAGGTGCCTGGGGCAAGGGGAAGGAAATGCCATACAGTGACCTGGAAGAGACCACAGGGCCCAGGCACAGTCTGAACCCTTCCCTCAACCCGGCGGTTTTGCTAGCAGGAGTTCAACCCCAACGAACACAGCCCGGAGACCCCTGGGGCAAAAACGGCTTCCGACGAACAATAGGTGCTTGCTGTGGAACACCTATCCCAAGTGGGGGTAGCCAGCTCAACAAAATGCCACACACCCAGGTGTAAGAAACAACATTGCCCAGGCATGGTCTAAGCCCCTCACCTCGTCCCTGTGCTTTGGGGAGCCGGAGGGACAGCCGAGGCACACGGCCCTGAGACCCCTTTGCAAAAAGCCGGCTTCCCACGGAGACAGTTTTCCTGAGGTGCACACCCTATCCCAAGTGGTTGTGGCAAGGTAAAGCAAATGCCCTCCACTTCTCTGGAAGAAACCACAGTGCCCAGCCATGTTCTAAGCCCTCCCATCCTCCCTGGGCTTCTGGCAGCAGGAGTGAAAAGAGAGGAGCAGAGCACTGGGACCCGTTTGACAAAACCCGGCTTTCCACGGGAAAGTCTTTCTCCACGTGCAGACATGCTCCCAGGTGCCTGGGGCAAGGGGAAGGAAATGCCATACACTGACCTGGAAGAGACCACAGGGCCCAGGCACAGTCTGAACCCTTCCCTCAACCCGGCGGGTTTGCTAGCAGGAGTTCAACCCCAACGAACACAGCCCGGAGACCCCTGGGGCAAAAACGGCTTCCGACGAACAATAGGTGCTTGCTGTGGAACACCTATCCCAAGTGGGGGTAGCCAGCTCAACAAAATGCCACACACCCAGGTGTAAGAAACAACATTGCCCAGGCATGGTCTAAGCCCCTCACCTCGTCCCTGTGCTTTGGGGAGCCGGAGGGACAGCCGAGGCACACGGCCCTGAGACCCCTTTGAAAAAGCCGGCTTCCCATGGAGACAGTTTTCCTGAGGTGCAGACCCTATCCCAAGTGGTTGTGGCAAAGTAAAGCAAATGCCCTCCACTTCTCTGGAAGAAACCACAGTGCCCAGCCATGTTCTAAGCCCTCCCATCCTCCCTGGGCTTCTGGCAGCAGGAGTGAAAAGAGAGGAGCAGAGCACTGGGCCCCGTTTGACAAAAACCGGCATCCCACGGGAAAGTCTTTCTCCACGTGCAGACATGCTCCCAGGTGCCTGTGGCAAGGGGAAGGAAATGCCATACACTGACCTGGAAGAGACCACAGGGCCCAGGCACAGTCTGAACCCTTCCCTCAACCCGGCGGGTTTGCTAGCAGGAGTTCAACCCCAACGAACACAGCCCGGAGACCCCTGGGGCAAAAACGGCTTCCGACGAACAATAGGTGCTTGCTGTGGAACACCTATCCCAAGTGGGGGTAGCCAGCTCAACAAAATGCCACACACCCAGGTGTAAGAAACAACATTGCCCAGGCATGGTCTAAGCCCCTCACCTCGTCCCTGTGCTTTGGGGAGCCGGAGGGACAGCCGAGGCACACGGCCCTGAGACCCCTTTGCAAAAAGCCGGCTTCCCACGGAGACAGTTTTCCTGAGGTGCAGACCTTATCCCAAGGGGTTGTGGCAAGGTAAAGCAAATGCCCTCCACTTCTCTGGAAGAAACCACAGTGCCCAGCCATGTTCTAAGCCCTCCCATTCTCCCTGGGCTTCTGGCAGCAGGAGTGAAAAGAGAGGAGCAGAGCACTGGGACCCGTTTGACAAAACCCGGCTTCCCACGGGAAAGTCTTTCTCCACGTGCAGACATGCTCCCAGGTGCCTGGGGCAAGGGGAAGGAAATGCCATACACTGACCTGGAAGAGACCACAGGGCCCAGGCACAGTCTGAACCCTTCCCTCAACCCGGCGGTTTTGCTAGCAGGAGTTCAACCCCAACGAACACAGCCCGAAGACCCCTGGGTCAAAAACGGCTTCCGACGAACAATAGGTGCTTGCTGTGGAACACCTATCCCAAGTGAGGGTAGCCAGCTCAACAAAATGCCACACACCCAGGTGTAAGAAACAACATTGCCCAGGCATGGTCTAAGCCCCTCACCTCGTCCCTGTGCTTTGGGGAGCCGGAGGGACAGCCGAGGCACACGGCCCTGAGACCCCTTTGAAAAAGCCGGCTTCCCACGGAAACAGTTTTCCTGAGGTGCACACCCTATCCCAAGTGGTTGTGGCAAGGTAAAGCAAATGCCCTCCACTTCTCTGGAAGAAACCACAGTGCCCAGCCATGTTCTAAGCCCTCCCATCCTCCCTGGGCTTCTGGCAGCAGGAGTGAAAAGAGAGGAGCAGAGCACTGGGACCCGTTTGACAAAACCCGGCTTCCCACGGGAAAGTCTTTCTCCACGTGCAGACATGCTCCCAGGTGCCTGGGGCAAGGGGAAGGAAATGGCATACACTGACCTGGAAGAGACCACAGAGCCCAGGCACAGTCTGAACCCTTCCCTCAACCCGGCGGTTTTGCTAGCAGGAGTTCAACCCCAACGAACACAGCCCGGAGACCCCTGGGGCAAAAACGGCTTCGGACGAACAATAGGTGCTTGCTGTGGAACACCTATCCCAAGTGGGGGTAGCCAGCTCAACAAAATGCCACACACCCAGGTGTAAGAAACAACATTGCCCAGGCATGGTCTAAGCCCCTCACCTCGTCCCTGTGCTTTGGGGAGCCGGAGGGACAGCCGAGGCACACGGCCCTGAGACCCCTTTGAAAAAGCCGGCTTCCCACGGAGACAGTTTTCCTGAGGTACACACCCTATCCCAAGTGGTTGTGGCAAAGTAAAGCAAATGCCCTCCACTTCTCTGGAAGAAACCACAGTGCCCAGCCATGTTCTAAACCCTCCCATCCTCCCTGTTCTTCTGACAGCAGGAGTGAAAAGAGAGGAGCAGAGCACTGGGACCCGTTTGACAAAACCCGGCTTCCCACGGGAAAGTCTTTCTCCACGTGCAGCCCTGCTCCCAGGTGCCTGTGGCAAGGGGAAGGAAATGCCATACACTGACCTGGAAGAGACCACAGGGCCCAGGCACAGTCTGAACCCTTCCCTCAACCCGGCGGTTTTGCTAGCAGGAGTTCAACCCCAACGAACACAGCCCGGAGACCCCTGGGGCAAAAACGGCTTCCGACGAACAATAGGTGCTTGCTGTGGAACACCTATCCCAAGTGGGGGTAGCCAGCTCAACAAAATGCCACACACCCAGGTGTAAGAAACAACATTGCCCAGGCATGGTCTAAGCCCCTCACCTCGTCCCTGTGCTTTGGGGAGCCGGAGGGACAGCCGAGGCCCACGGCCCTGAGACCCCTTTGCAAAAAGCCGGCTTCCCACGGAGACAGTTTTCCTGAGGTGCACACCCTATCCCAAGTGGTTGTGGCAAGGTAAAGCAAATGCCCTCCACTTCTCTGGAAGAAACCACAGTGCCCAGCCATGTTCTAAGCCCTCCCATCCTCCCTGGGCTTCTGGCAGCAGGAGTGAAAAGAGAGGAGCAGAGCACTGGGACCCGTTTGACAAAACCCGGCTTCCCACGGGAAAGTCTTTCTCCACGTGCAGACATGCTCCCAGGTGCCTGGGGCAAGGGGAAGGAAATGCCATACAGTGACCTGGAAGAGACCACAGGGCCCAGGCACAGTCTGAACCCTTCCCTCAACCCGGCGGGTTTGCTAGCAGGAGTTCAACCCCAACGAACACAGCCCGGAGACCCCTGGGGCAAAAACGGCTTCCGACGAACAATAGGTGCTTGCTGTGGAACACCTATCCCAAGTGGGGGTAGCCAGCTCAACAAAATGCGACACACCCAGGTGTAAGAAACAACATTGCCCAGGCATGGTCTAAGCCCCTCACCTCGTCCCTGTGCTTTGGGGAGCCGGAGGGACAGCCGAGGCCCACGGCCCTGAGACCCCTTTGCAAAAAGCCGGCTTCCCACGGAGACAGTTTTCCTGAGGTGCACACCCTATCCTAAGTGGTTGTGGCAAGGTAAAGCAAATGCCCTCCACTTCTCTGGAAGAAACCACAGTGCCCAGCCATGTTCTAAGCCCTCCCATCCTCCCTGGGCTTCTGACAGCAGGAGTGAAAAGAGAGGAGCAGAGCACTGGGACCCGTTTGACAAAACCCGGCTTCCCACGGGAAAGTCTTTCTCCACGTGCAGACATGCTCCCAGGTGCCTGGGGCAAGGGGAAGGAAATGCCATACACTGACCTGGAAGAGACCACAGGGCCCAGGCACAGTCTGAACACTTCCCTCAACCCGGCGGTTTTGCTAGCAGGAGTTCAACCCCAACGAACACAGCCCGGAGACCCCTGGGGCAAAAACGGCTTCCGACGAACAATAGGTGCTTGCTGTGGAACACCTATCCCAAGTGGGGGTAGCCAGCTCAACAAAATGCCACACACCCAGGTGTAAGAAACAACATTGCCCAGGCATGGTCTAAGCCCCTCACCTCGTCCCTGTGCTTTGGGGAGCCGGAGGGACAGCCGAGGCACACGGCCCTGAGACCCCTTTGCAAAAAGCCGGCTTCCCACGGAGACAGTTTTCCTGAGGTGCACACCCTATCCCAAGTGGTTGTGGCAAGGTAAAGCAAATGCCCTCCACTTCTCTGGAAGAAACCACAGTGCCCAGCCATGTTCTAAGCCCTCCCATCCTCCCTGGGCTTCTGGCAGCAGGAGTGAAAAGAGAGGAGCAGAGCACGGGGACCCGTTTGACAAAACCCGGCTTTCCACGGGAAAGTCTTTCTCCACGTGCAGACATGCTCCCAGGTGCCTGGGGCAAGGGGAAGGAAATGCCATACACTGACCTGGAAGAGACCACAGGGCCCAGGCACAGTCTGAACCATTCCCTCAACCCGGCGGGTTTGCTAGCAGGAGTTCAACCCCAACGAACACAGCCCGGAGACCCCTGGGGCAAAAACGGCTTCCGACGAACAATAGGTGCTTGCTGTGGAACACCTATCCCAAGTGGGGGTAGCCAGCTCAACAAAATGCCACACACCCAGGTGTAAGAAACAACATTGCCCAGGCATGGTCTAAGCCCCTCACCTCGTCCCTGTGCTTTGGGGAGCCGGAGGGACAGCCGAGGCACACGGCCCTGAGACCCCTTTGAAAAAGCCGGCTTCCCACGGAGACAGTTTTCCTGAGGTGCAGACCCTATCCCAAGTGGTTGTGGCAAAGTAAAGCAAATGCCCTCCACTTCTCTGGAAGAAACCACAGTGCCCAGCCATGTTCTAAGCCCTCCCATCCTCCCTGGGCTTCTGGCAGCAGGAGTGAAAAGAGAGGAGCAGAGCACTGGGCCCCGTTTGACAAAAACCGGCATCCCACGGGAAAGTCTTTCTCCACGTGCAGACATGCTCCCAGGTGCCTGTGGCAAGGGGAAGGAAATGCCATACACTGACCTGGAAGAGACCACAGGGCCCAGGCACAGTCTGAACCCTTCCCTCAACCCGGCGGTTTTGCTAGCAGGAGTTCAACCCCAACGAACACAGCCCGGAGACCCCTGGGGCAAAAACGGCTTCCGACGAACAATAGGTGCTTGCTGTGGAACACCTATCCCAAGTGGGGGTAGCCAGCTCAACAAAATGCCACACACCCAGGTGTAAGAAACAACATTGCCCAGGCATGGTCTAAGCCCCTCACCTCGTCCCTGTGCTTTGGGGAGCCGGAGGGACAGCCGAGGCACACGGCCCTGAGACCCCTTTGAAAAAGCCGGCTTCCCACGGAAACAGTTTTCCTGAGGTGCACACCCTATCCCAAGTGGTTGTGGCAAGGTAAAGCAAATGCCCTCCACTTCTCTGGAAGAAACCACAGTGCCCAGCCATGTTCTAAGCCCTCCCATCGTCCCTGGGCTTCTGGCAGCAGGAGTTAAAAGAGAGGAGCAGAGCACTGGGACCCGTTTGACAAAACCCGGCTTCCCACGGGAAACTCTTTCTCCACGTGCAGACCTGCTCCCAGGTGCCTGTGGCAAGGGGAAGGAAATGCCATACACTGACCTGGAAGAGACCACAGGGCCCAGGCACAGTCTGAACCCTTCCCTCAACCCGGCGGTTTTGCTAGCAGGAGTTCAACCCCAACGAACACAGCCCGGAGACCCCTGGGGCAAAAACGGCTTCCGACGAACAATAGGTGCTTGCTGTGGAACACCTATCCCAAGTGGGGGTAGCCAGCTCAACAAAATGCCACACACCCAGGTGTAAGAAACAACATTGCCCAGGCATGGTCTAAGCCCCTCACCTCGTCCCTGTGCTTTGGGGAGCCGGAGGGACAGCCGAGGCACACGGCCCTGAGACCCCTTTGAAAAAGCCGGCTTCCCACGGAAACACTTTTCCTGAGGTGCAGACCCTATCCCAAGTGGTTGTGGCAAGGTAAAGCAAATGCCCTCCACTTCTCTGGAAGAAACCACAGTGCCCAGCCATGTTCTAAGCCCTCCCATCCTCCCTGGGCTTCTGGCAGCAGGAGTGAAAAGAGAGGAGCAGAGCACGGGGACCCGTTTGACAAAACCCGGCTTCCCACGGGAAAGTCTTTCTCCACGTGCAGACATGCTCCCAGGTGCCTGGGGCAAGGGGAAGGAAATGCCATACACTGACCTGGAAGAGACCACAGGGCCCAGGCACAGTCTGAACACTTCCCTCAACCCGGCGGTTTTGCTAGCAGGAGTTCAACCCCAACGAACACAGCCCGGAGACCCCTGGGGCAAAAACGGCTTCCGACGAACAATAGGTGCTTGCTGTGGAACACCTATCCCAAGTGGGGGTAGCCAGCTCAACAAAATGCCACACACCCAGGTGTAAGAAACAACATTGCCCAGGCATGGTCTAAGCCCCTCACCTCGTCCCTGTGCTTTGGGGAGCCGGAGGGACAGCCGAGGCACACGGCCCTGAGACCCCTTTGCAAAAAGCCGGCTTCCCACGGAGACAGTTTTCCTGAGGTGCACACCCTATCCCAAGTGGTTGTGGCAAGGTAAAGCAAATGCCCTCCACTTCTCTGGAAGAAACCACAGTGCCCAGCCATGTTCTAAGCCCTCCCATCCTCCCTGGGCTTCTGGCAGCAGGAGTGAAAAGAGAGGAGCAGAGCACGGGGACCCGTTTGACAAAACCCGGCTTCCCACGGGAAAGTCTTTCTCCACGTGCAGACATGCTCCCAGGTGCCTGGGGCAAGGGGAAGGAAATGCCATACAGTGACCTGGAAGAGACCACAGGGCCCAGGCACAGTCTGAACCCTTCCCTCAACCCGGCGGTTTTGCTAGCAGGAGTTCAACCCCAACGAACACAGCCCGGAGACCCCTGGGGCAAAAACGGCTTCCGACGAACAATAGGTGCTTGCTGTGGAACACCTATCCCAAGTGGGGGTAGCCAGCTCAACAAAATGCCACACACCCAGGTGTAAGAAACAACATTGCCCAGGCATGGTCTAAGCCCCTCACCTCGTCCCTGTGCTTTGGGGAGCCGGAGGGACAGCCGAGGCACACGGCCCTGAGACCCCTTTGCAAAAAGCCGGCTTCCCACGGAGACAGTTTTCCTGAGGTGCACACCCTATCCCAAGTGGTTGTGGCAAGGTAAAGCAAATGCCCTCCACTTCTCTGGAAGAAACCACAGTGCCCAGCCATGTTCTAAGCCCTCCCATCCTCCCTGGGCTTCTGGCAGCAGGAGTGAAAAGAGAGGAGCAGAGCACTGGGACCCGTTTGACAAAACCCGGCTTTCCACGGGAAAGTCTTTCTCCACGTGCAGACATGCTCCCAGGTGCCTGGGGCAAGGGGAAGGAAATGCCATACACTGACCTGGAAGAGACCACAGGGCCCAGGCACAGTCTGAACCCTTCCCTCAACCCGGCGGGTTTGCTAGCAGGAGTTCAACCCCAACGAACACAGCCCGGAGACCCCTGGGGCAAAAACGGCTTCCGACGAACAATAGGTGCTTGCTGTGGAACACCTATCCCAAGTGGGGGTAGCCAGCTCAACAAAATGCCACACACCCAGGTGTAAGAAACAACATTGCCCAGGCATGGTCTAAGCCCCTCACCTCGTCCCTGTGCTTTGGGGAGCCGGAGGGACAGCCGAGGCACACGGCCCTGAGACCCCTTTGAAAAAGCCGGCTTCCCACGGAAACAGTTTTCCTGAGGTGCACACCCTATCCCAAGTGGTTGTGGCAAGGTAAAGCAAATGCCCTCCACTTCTCTGGAAGAAACCACAGTGCCCAGCCATGTTCTAAGCCCTCCCATCCTCCCTGGGCTTCTGGCAGCAGGAGTGAAAAGAGAGGAGCAGAGCACTGGGACCCGTTTGACAAAACCCGGCTTCCCACGGGAAAGTCTTTCTCCACGTGCAGACATGCTCCCAGGTGCCTGGGGCAAGGGGAAGGAAATGGCATACACTGACCTGGAAGAGACCACAGAGCCCAGGCACAGTCTGAACCCTTCCCTCAACCCGGCGGTTTTGCTAGCAGGAGTTCAACCCCAACGAACACAGCCCGGAGACCCCTGGGGCAAAAACGGCTTCGGACGAACAATAGGTGCTTGCTGTGGAACACCTATCCCAAGTGGGGGTAGCCAGCTCAACAAAATGCCACACACCCAGGTGTAAGAAACAACATTGCCCAGGCATGGTCTAAGCCCCTCACCTCGTCCCTGTGCTTTGGGGAGCCGGAGGGACAGCCGAGGCACACGGCCCTGAGACCCCTTTGAAAAAGCCGGCTTCCCACGGAGACAGTTTTCCTGAGGTACACACCCTATCCCAAGTGGTTGTGGCAAAGTAAAGCAAATGCCCTCCACTTCTCTGGAAGAAACCACAGTGCCCAGCCATGTTCTAAGCCCTCCCATCCTCCCTGGGCTTCTGACAGCAGGAGTGAAAAGAGAGGAGCAGAGCACTGGGACCCGTTTGACAAAACCCGGCTTCCCACGGGAAAGTCTTTCTCCACGTGCAGCCCTGCTCCCAGGTGCCTGTGGCAAGGGGAAGGAAATGCCATACACTGACCTGGAAGAGACCACAGGGCCCAGGCACAGTCTGAACCCTTCCCTCAACCCGGCGGTTTTGCTAGCAGGAGTTCAACCCCAACGAACACAGCCCGGAGACCCCTGGGGCAAAAACGGCTTCCGACGAACAATAGGTGCTTGCTGTGGAACACCTATCCCAAGTGGGGGTAGCCAGCTCAACAAAATGCCACACACCCAGGTGTAAGAAACAACATTGCCCAGGCATGGTCTCAGCCCCTCACCTCGTCCCTGTGCTTTGGGGAGCCGGAGGGACAGCCGAGGCACACGGCCCTGAGACCCCTTTGCAAAAAGCCGGCTTCCCACGGAGACAGTTTTCCTGAGGTGCACACCCTATCCCAAGTGGTTGTGGCAAGGTAAAGCAAATGCCCTCCACTTCTCTGGAAGAAACCACAGTGCCCAGCCATGTTCTAAGCCCTCCCATCCTCCCTGGGCTTCTGGCAGCAGGAGTGAAAAGAGAGGAGCAGAGCACTGGGACCCGTTTGACAAAACCCGGCTTCCCACGGGAAAGTCTTTCTCCACGTGCAGACATGCTCCCAGGTGCCTGGGGCAAGGGGAAGGAAATGCCATACACTGACCTGGAAGAGACCACAGGGCCCAGGCACAGTCTGAACCCTTCCCTCAACCCGGCGGTTTTGCTAGAAGGAGTTCAACCCCAACGAACACAGCCCGGAGACCCCTGGGTCAAAAACGGCTTCCGACGAACAATAGGTGCTTGCTGTGGAACACCTATCCCAAGTGGGGGTAGCCAGCTCAACAAAATGCCACGCACCCAGGTGTAAGAAACAACATTGCCCAGGCATGGTCTAAGCCCCTCACCTCGTCCCTGTGCTTTGGGGAGCCGGAGGGACAGCCGAGGCACACGGCCCTGAGACCCCTTTGAAAAAGCCGGCTTCCCACGGAAACACTTTTCCTGAGGTGCAGACCCTATCCCAAGTGGTTGTGGCAAGGTAAAGCAAATGCCCTCCACTTCTCCGGAAGAAACCACAGTGCACAGCCATGTTCTAAGCCCTCCCATCCTCCCTGGGCTTCTGGCAGCAGGAGTGAAAAGAGAGGAGCAGAGCACTGGGACCCGTTTGACAAAACCCGGCTTCCCAAGGGAAAGTCTTTCTCCACGTGCAGACATGCTCCCAGGTGCCTGGGGCAAGGGGAAGGAAATGCCATACACTGACCTGGAAGAGACCACAGGGCCCAGGCACAGTCTGAACCCTTCCCTCAACCCGGCGGTTTTGCTAGCAGGAGTTCAACCCCAACGAACACAGCCCGGAGACCCCTGGGTCAAAAACGGCTTCCGACGTACAATAGGTGCTTGCTGTGGAACACCTATCCCAAGTGGGGGTAGCCAGCTCAACAAAATGCCACACACCCAGGTGTAAGAAACAACATTGCCCAGGCATGGTCTAAGCCCCTCACCTCGTCCCTGTGCTTTGGGGAGCCGGAGGGACAGCCGAGGCACACGGCCCTGAGACCCCTTTGAAAAAGCCGGCTTCCCACGGAGACAGTTTTCCTGAGGTGCAGACCCTATCCCAAGTGGTTGTGGCAAAGTAAAGCAAATGCCCTCCACTTCTCTGGAAGAAACCACAGTGCCCAGCCATGTTCTAAGCCCTCCCATCCTCCCTGGGCTTCTGGCAGCAGGAGTGAAAAGAGAGGAGCAGAGCACGGGGACCCGTTTGACAAAACCCGGCTTCCCACGGGAAAGTCTTTCTCCACGTGCAGCCCTGCTCCCAGGTGCCTGTGGCAAGGGGAAGGAAATGCCATACAGTGACCTGGAAGAGACCACAGGGCCCAGGCACAGTCTGAACCCTTCCCTCAACCCGGCGGTTTTGCTAGCAGGAGTTCAACCCCAACGAACACAGCCCGGAGACCCCTGGGGCAAAAACGGCTTCCGAGGAACAATAGGTGCTTGCTGTGGAACACCTATCCCAAGTGGGGGTAGCCAGCTCAACAAAATGCCACACACCCAGGTGTAAGAAACAACATTGCCCAGGCATGGTCTAAGCCCCTCACCTCGTCCCTGTGCTTTGGGGAGCCGGAGGGACAGCCGAGGCCCACGACCCTGAGACCCCTTTGCAAAAAGCCGGCTTCCCACGGAAACAGTTTTCCTGAGGTGCAGACCCTCCCCAAGTGGTTGTGGCAAGGTAAAGCAAATGCCCTCCACTTCTCTGGAAGAAACCACAGTGCCCAGCCATGTTCTAAGCCCTCCCATCCTCCCTGGGCTTCTGGCAGCAGGAGTGAAAAGAGAGGAGCAGAGCACTGGGACCCGTTTGACAAAAACCGGCTTCCCACGGGAAAGTCTTTCTCCACGTGCAGACATGCTCCCAGGTGCCTGTGGCAAGGGGAAGGAAATGCCATACACTGACCTGGAAGAGACCACAGGGCCCAGGCACAGTCTGAACCCTTCCCTCAACCCGGCGGTTTTGCTAGCAGGAGTTCAACCCCAACGAACACAGCCCGGAGACCCCTGGGGCAAAAACGGCTTCCGAGGAACAATAGGTGCTTGCTGTGGAACACCTATCCCAAGTGGGGGTAGCCAGCTCAACAAAATGCCACACACCCAGGTGTAAGAAACAACATTGCCCAGGCATGGTCTAAGCCCCTCACCTCGTCCCTGTGCTTTGGGGAGCCGGAGGGACAGCCGAGGCACACGGCCCTGAGACCCCTTTGAAAAAGCCGGCTTCCCACGGAAACACTTTTCCTGAGGTGCAGACCCTATCCCAAGTGGTTGTGGCAAGGTAAAGCAAATGCCCTCCACTTCTCTGGAAGAAACCACAGTGCCCAGCCATGTTCTAAGCCCTCCCATCCTCCCTGGGCTTCTGGCAGCAGGAGTGAAAAGAGAGGAGCAGAGCACGGGGACCCGTTTGACAAAACCCGGCTTCCCACGGGAAAGTCTTTCTCCACGTGCAGACATGCTCCCAGGTGCCTGGGGCAAGGGGAAGGAAATGCCATACACTGACCTGGAAGAGACCACAGGGCCCAGGCACAGTCTGAACACTTCCCTCAACCCGGCGGTTTTGCTAGCAGGAGTTCAACCCCAACGAACACAGCCCGGAGACCCCTGGGGCAAAAACGGCTTCCGACGAACAATAGGTGCTTGCTGTGGAACACCTATCCCAAGTGGGGGTAGCCAGCTCAACAAAATGCCACACACCCAGGTGTAAGAAACAACATTGCCCAGGCATGGTCTAAGCCCCTCACCTCGTCCCTGTGCTTTGGGGAGCCGGAGGGACAGCCGAGGCACACGGCCCTGAGACCCCTTTGCAAAAAGCCGGCTTCCCACGGAGACAGTTTTCCTGAGGTGCAGACCCTATCCCAAGTGGTTGTGGCAAGGTAAAGCAAATGCCCTCCACTTCTCTGGAAGAAACCACAGTGCCCAGCCATGTTCTAAGCCCTCCCATCCTCCCTGGGCTTCTGGCAGCAGGAGTGAAAAGAGAGGAGCAGAGCACGGGGACCCGTTTGACAAAACCCGGCTTCCCACGGGAAAGTCTTTCTCCACGTGCAGACATGCTCCCAGGTGCCTGGGGCAAGGGGAAGGAAATGCCATACAGTGACCTGGAAGAGACCACAGGGCCCAGGCACAGTCTGAACCCTTCCCTCAACCCGGCGGTTTTGCTAGCAGGAGTTCAACCCCAACGAACACAGCCCGGAGACCCCTGGGGCAAAAACGGCTTCCGACGAACAATAGGTGCTTGCTGTGGAACACCTATCCCAAGTGGGGGTAGCCAGCTCAACAAAATGCCACACACCCAGGTGTAAGAAACAACATTGCCCAGGCATGGTCTAAGCCCCTCACCTCGTCCCTGTGCTTTGGGGAGCCGGAGGGACAGCCGAGGCACACGGCCCTGAGACCCCTTTGCAAAAAGCCGGCTTCCCACGGAGACAGTTTTCCTGAGGTGCACACCCTATCCCAAGTGGTTGTGGCAAGGTAAAGCAAATGCCCTCCACTTCTCTGGAAGAAACCACAGTGCCCAGCCATGTTCTAAGCCCTCCCATCCTCCCTGGGCTTCTGGCAGCAGGAGTGAAAAGAGAGGAGCAGAGCACTGGGACCCGTTTGACAAAACCCGGCTTCCCACGGGAAAGTCTTTCTCCACGTGCAGACATGCTCCCAGGTGCCTGGGGCAAGGGGAAGGAAATGCCATACACTGACCTGGAAGAGACCACAGGGCCCAGGCACAGTCTGAACCCTTCCCTCAACCCGGCGGGTTTGCTAGCAGGAGTTCAACCCCAACGAACACAGCCCGGAGACCCCTGGGGCAAAAACGGCTTCCGACGAACAATAGGTGCTTGCTGTGGAACACCTATCCCAAGTGGGGGGAGCCAGGTCAACAAAATGCCACACACCCAGGTGTAAGAAACAACATTGCCCAGGCATGGTCTAAGCCCCTCACCTCGTCCCTGTGCTTTGGGGAGCCGGAGGGACACCCGAGGCCCACGGCCCTGAGACCCCTTTGCAAAAAACCGGCTTGCCACGGAAACAGTTTTCCTGAGGTGCAGACCCTATCCCAAGTGGTTGTGGCAAGGTAAAGCAAATGCCCTCCACTTCCCTGGAAGAAACCACAGTGCCCAGCCATGTTCTAAGCCCTCCCATCCTCCCTGGACTTCTGGCAGCAGGAGTGAAAAGAGAGGAGCAGAGCACTGGGACCCGTTTGACAAAAACCGGCTTCCCACGGGAAAGTCTTTCTCCACGTGCAGACATGCTCCCAGGTGCCTGGGGCAAGGGGAAGGAAATGCCATACACTGACCTGGAAGAGACCACAGGGCCCAAGCACAGTCTGAACCCTTCCGTCAACCCGGCGGTTTTGCTAGCAGGAGTTCAACCCCAACGAACACAGCCCGGAGACCCCTGAGGCAAAAACGGCTTCCGACGTACAATAGGAGCTTGCTGTGGAACACCTATCCCAAGTGGGGGAAGTAAGCTCAACAAAATGCCACACACCCAGGTGTAAGAAACAACATTGCACAGGCTTGGTCTAAGCCCCTCACCTCGTCCCTGTGCTTTCGGGAGCCGGAGGGACAGCCGAGGCCCACGGCCCTGAGACCCCTTTGCAAAAAGCCGGCTTCCCACGGAGACAGTTTTCCTGAGGTGCAGACCCTATCCCAAGTGGTTGTGGCAAGGTAAAGCAAATGCCCTCCACTTCTCTGCAAGAAACCACAGTGCCCAGCCATGTTCTAAGCCCTCCCATCCTCCCTGGGCTTCTGGCAGCAGGAGTGAAAAGTGAGGAGCAGAGCACTGGGACCCGTTTGACAAAACCCGGCTTCCCACGGGAAAGTCTTTCTCCACGTGCAGACATGCTCCCAGGTGCCTGGGGCAAGGGGAAGGAAATGCCATACACTGACCTGGAAGAGACCACAGGGCCCAGGCACAGTCTGAACCCTTCCCTCAACCCGGCGGTTTTGCTAGCAGGAGTTCAACCCAAAGGAACACAGCCCGGAGACCCCTGGGGCAAAAACGGCTTCCGACGATCAATAGGTGCTTGCTGTGGAACACCTATCCCAAGTGGGGGTAGCCAGCTCAACAAAATGCCACACACCCAAGTGTAAGAAACAACATTGCCCAGGCATGGTCCAAACCCCTCACCTCGTCCCTGTGCTTTGGGGAGCCGGAAGGACAGCCGAGGCCCACGGCCCTGAGACCCCTTTGCAAAAAGCCGGCTTCCCACGGAGACAGTTTTCCTGAGGTGCAGACCCTATCCCAAGTGGTTGTGGCAAGGTAAAGCAAATGCCCTCCACTTCTCAGGAAGAAACCACAGTGCCCAGTCATGTTCTAAGCCCTCCCATCCTCCATGGGCTTCTGACAGCAGGAGTGAAAAGAGAGGAGCAGAGCACTGGGACCCGCTTGACAAAACCCGCCTCACCACGGGAAAGTCTTTCTCCACGTGCAGACATGCTCCAAGAAGCCTGTGGCAAGGGGAAGGAAATGCCATACACTGACCTGGAAGAGACCACAGGGCCCAGGCACAGTCTGAACCCTTCCCTCAACCCGGCGGTTTTGCTAGCAGGAGTTCAACCCCAACGAACACAGCCCGGAGACGCCTGAGGCAAAAACGGCTTCGGACGAACAATAGGTGCTTGCTGTGGAACACCTATCCCAAGTGGGGGTAGACAGCTCAACAAAATGCCACACATCCAGGTGTAAGAAACAACATTGCCCAGGCATGGTCTAAGCCCCTCACCTCGTCCCTGTGCTTTGGGGAGCCAGAGGGACAGCCGAGGCACACGGCCCTGAGACCCCTTTGCAAAAAGCCGGCTTCCCACGGAAAAAGTTTTCCTGAGGTGCAGACCCTATCCCAAGTGGTTGTGGCAAGGTAAAGCAAATGCCCTCCACTTCTCTGGAAGAAACCACAGTGCCCAGCCATGTTCTATGCCCTCCCATCCTCCCTGGGCTTCTGGCAGCAGGAGTGAAAAGAGAGGAGCAGAGCACTGGGACCCGTTTGACAAAACCCGGCTTCCCACGGGAAAGTCTTTCTCCACGTGCAGACATGCTCCCAGGTGCCTGTGGCAAGGGGAAGGAAATGCCATACACTGACCTGGAAGAGACCACAGGGCCCAGGCACAGTCTGAACCCTTCCCTCAACCCGGCGGTTTTGCTAGCAGGAGTTCAACCCCAACGAACACAGCCCGGAGACCCCTGAGGCAAAAACGGCTTCGGACGAACAATAGGTGCTTGCTGTGGAAAACCAATCCCAAGTGGGGGTAGCCAGCTCAACAAAATGCCACACACCCAGGTGTAAGAAACAACATTGCACAGGCTTGGTCTAAGCCCCTCACCTCGTCCCTGTGCTTTGGGGAGCCAGAGGGACAGCCGAGGCACACGGCCCTGAGACCCCTTTGCAAAAAGCCGGCTTCCCACGGAAACAGTTTTCCTGAGGTGCAGACCCTATTCCAAGTGGTTGTGGCAAGGTAAAGCAAATGCCCTCCACTTCTCTGGAAGAAACCACAATGCCCAGCCATGTTCTAAGACCTCCCATCCTCCCTGGGCTTCTGGTAGCAGGAGTGAAAAGAGAGGAGCAGAGCACTGGGACCCGTTTGACAAAAACCGGCTTCCCACGGGAAAGTCTTTCTCCACGTGCAGACATGCTCCCAGGTGCCTGGGGCAAGGGGAAGGAAATGCCATACACTGACCTGGAAGAGACCACAGGGCCCAGGCACAGTCTGAACCCTTCCCTCCACCCGGCGGTTTTGCTACCAGGAGTTCAACCCCAACGAACACAGCCCGGAGACCCCTGGGGCAAAAACGGCTTCCGACGAACAATAGGTGCTTGCTGTGGAACACCTATCCCAAGTGGGGGTAGCCAGCTCAACAAAATGCCACACACCCAGGTGTAAGAAACAACATTGCCCAGGCATGGTCTAAGCCCCTCACCTCGTCCCTGTGCTTTGGGGAGCCGGAGGGACAGCCGAGGCACACGGCCCTGAGACCCCTTTGCAAAAAGCCGGCTTCCCACGGAGACAGTTTTCCTGAGGTGCAGACCCTATCCCAAGTGGTTGTGGCAAGGTAAAGCAAATGCCCTCCACTTCTCTGGAAGAAACCACAGTGCCCAGCCATGTTCTAAGCCCTCCCATCCTCCCTGGGCTTCTGGCAGCAGGAGTGAAAAGAGAGGAGCAGAGCACTGGGACCCGTTTGACAAAACCCGGCTTCCCACGGGAAAGTCTTTCGCCGCGTGCAGACATGCTCCCAGGTGCCTGGGGCAAGGGGAAGGAAATGCCATACACTGACCTGGAAGAGACCACAGGGCCCAGGCACAGTCTGAACCCTTCCCTCAACCCGGCGGTTTTGCTAGCAGGAGTTCAACCCCAACGAACACAGCCCGGAGACCCTGAGGCAAAAACGGCTTCCGACGAACAATAGGCGCTTGCTATGGCAAACCAATCCCAAGTGGGGGTAGCCAGCTCAACAAAATGCCACACACCCAGGTGTAAGAAACAACATTGCCCAGGCATGGTCTAAGCCCCTCACCTCGTCCCTGTGTTTGGGGAGCCTGAGGGACACCCGAGGCACACGGCCCTGAGACCCCTTTGCAAAAAGCCGGCTTCCCACGGAAACAGTTTTCCTGAGGTGCAGACCCTATCCCAAGTGGTTGTGGCAAGGTAAAGCAAATGCCCTCCACTTCCCTGGAAGAAACCACAGTGCCCAGCCATGTTCTAAGCCCTCCCATCCTCCCTGGACTTCTGGCAGCAGGAGTGAAAAGAGAGGAGCAGAGCACTGGGACCCGTTTGACAAAAACCGGCTTCCCACGGGAAAGTCTTTCTCCACGTGCAGACATGCTCCCAGGTGCCTGGGGCAAGGGGAAGGAAATGCCATACACTGACCTGGAAGAGACCACAGGGCCCAAGCACAGTCTGAACCCTTCCGTCAACCCGGCGGTTTTGCTAGCAGGAGTTCAACCCCAACGAACACAGCCCGGAGACCCCTGAGGCAAAAACGGCTTCCGACGTACAATAGGAGCTTGCTGTGGAACACCTATCCCAAGTGGGGGAAGTAAGCTCAACAAAATGCCACACACCCAGGTGTAAGAAACAACATTGCACAGGCTTGGTCTAAGCCCCTCACCTCGTCCCTGTGCTTTCGGGAGCCGGAGGGACAGCCGAGGCCCACGGCCCTGAGACCCCTTTGCAAAAAGCCGGCTTCCCACGGAGACAGTTTTCCTGAGGTGCAGACCCTATCCCAAGTGGTTGTGGCAAGGTAAAGCAAATGCCCTCCACTTCTCTGCAAGAAACCACAGTGCCCAGCCATGTTCTAAGCCCTCCCATCCTCCATGGGCTTCTGGCAGCAGGAGTGAAAAGTGAGGAGCAGAGCACTGGGACCCGTTTGACAAAACCCGGCTTCCCACGGGAAAGTCTTTCTCCACGTGCAGACATGCTCCCAGGTGCCTGGGGCAAGGGGAAGGAAATGCCATACACTGACCTGGAAGAGACCACAGGGCCCAGGCACAGTCTGAACCCTTCCCTCAACCCGGCGGTTTTGCTAGCAGGAGTTCAACCCAAAGGAACACAGCCCGGAGACCCCTGGGGCAAAAACGGCTTCCGACGATCAATAGGTGCTTGCTGTGGAACACCTATCCCAAGTGGGGGTAGCCAGCTCAACAAAATGCCACACACCCAAGTGTAAGAAACAACATTGCCCAGGCATGGTCTAAACCCCTCACCTCGTCCCTGTGCTTTGGGGAGCCGGAAGGACAGCCGAGGCCCACGGCCCTGAGACCCCTTTGCAAAAAGCCGGCTTCCCACGGAGACAGTTTTCCTGAGGTGCAGACCCTATCCCAAGTGGTTGTGGCAAGGTAAAGCAAATGCCCTTAACTTCTCAGGAAGAAACCACAGTGCCCAGTCATGTTCTAAGCCCTCCCATCCTCCATGGGCTTCTGACAGCAGGAGTGAAAAGAGAGGAGCAGAGCACTGGGACCCGCTTGACAAAACCCGCCTCACCACGGGAAAGTCTTTCTCCACGTGCAGACATGCTCCAAGAAGCCTGTGGCAAGGGGAAGGAAATGCCATACACTGACCTGGAAGAGACCACAGGGCCCAGGCACAGTCTGAACCCTTCCCTCAACCCGGCGGTTTTGCTAGCAGGAGTTCAACCCCAACGAACACAGCCCGGAGACGCCTGAGGCAAAAACGGCTTCGGACGAACAATAGGTGCTTGCTGTGGAACACCTATCCCAAGTGGGGGTAGACAGCTCAACAAAATGCCACACATCCAGGTGTAAGAAACAACATTGCCCAGGCATGGTCTAAGCCCCTCACCTCGTCCCTGTGCTTTGGGGAGCCAGAGGGACAGCCGAGGCACACGGCCCTGAGACCCCTTTGCAAAAAGCCGGCTTCCCACGGAAAAAGTTTTCCTGAGGTGCAGACCCTATCCCAAGTGGTTGTGGCAAGGTAAAGCAAATGCCCTCCACTTCTCTGGAAGAAACCACAGTGCCCAGCCATGTTCTATGCCCTCCCATCCTCCCTGGGCTTCTGGCAGCAGGAGTGAAAAGAGAGGAGCAGAGCACTGGGACCCGTTTGACAAAACCCGGCTTCCCACGGGAAAGTCTTTCTCCACGTGCAGACATGCTCCCAGGTGCCTGTGGCAAGGGGAAGGAAATGCCATACACTGACCTGGAAGAGACCACAGGGCCCAGGCACAGTCTGAACCCTTCCCTCAACCCGGCGGTTTTGCTAGCAGGAGTTCAACCCCAACGAACACAGCCCGGAGACCCCTGAGGCAAAAACGGCTTCGGACGAACAATAGGTGCTTGCTGTGGAAAACCAATCCCAAGTGGGGGTAGCCAGCTCAACAAAATGCCACACACCCAGGTGTAAGAAACAACATTGCACAGGCTTGGTCTAAGCCCCTCACCTCGTCCCTGTGCTTTGGGGAGCCAGAGGGACAGCCGAGGCACACGGCCCTGAGACCCCTTTGCAAAAAGCCGGCTTCCCACGGAAACAGTTTTCCTGAGGTGCAGACCCTATTCCAAGTGGTTGTGGCAAGGTAAAGCAAATGCCCTCCACTTCTCTGGAAGAAACCACAATGCCCAGCCATGTTCTAAGACCTCCCATCCTCCCTGGGCTTCTGGTAGCAGGAGTGAAAAGAGAGGAGCAGAGCACTGGGACCCGTTTGACAAAAACCGGCTTCCCACGGGAAAGTCTTTCTCCACGTGCAGACATGCTCCCAGGTGCCTGGGGCAAGGGGAAGGAAATGCCATACACTGACCTGGAAGAGACCACAGGGCCCAGGCACAGTCTGAACCCTTCCCTCCACCCGGCGGTTTTGCTACCAGGAGTTCAACCCCAACGAACACAGCCCGGAGACCCCTGGGGCAAAAACGGCTTCCGACGAACAATAGGTGCTTGCTGTGGAACACCTATCCCAAGTGGGGGTAGCCAGCTCAACAAAATGCCACACACCCAGGTGTAAGAAACAACATTGCCCAGGCATGGTCTAAGCCCCTCACCTCGTCCCTCTGCTTTCGGGAGCCGGAGGGACAGCCGAGGCACACGGCCCTGAGACCCCTTTGCAAAAAGCCGGCTTCCCACGGAGACAGTTTTCCTGAGGTGCAGACCCTATCCCAAGTGGTTGTGGCAAGGTAAAGCAAATGCCCTCCACTTCTCTGGAAGAAACCACAGTGCCCAGCCATGTTCTAAGCCCTCCCATCCTCCCTGGGCTTCTGGCAGCAGGAGTGAAAAGAGAGGAGCAGAGCACTGGGACCCGTTTGACAAAACCCGGCTTCCCACGGGAAAGTCTTTCGCCGCGTGCAGACATGCTCCCAGGTGCCTGGGGCAAGGGGAAGGAAATGCCATACACTGACCTGGAAGAGACCACAGGGCCCAGGCACAGTCTGAACCCTTCCCTCAACCCGGCGGTTTTGCTAGCAGGAGTTCAACCCCAACGAACACAGCCCGGAGACCCCTGAGGCAAAAACGGCTTCCGACGAACAATAGGCGCTTGCTATGGCAAACCAATCCCAAGTGGGGGTAGCCAGCTCAACAAAATGCCACACACCCAGGTGTAAGAAACAACATTGCCCAGGCATGGTCTAAGCCCCTCACCTCGTCCCTGTGTTTGGGGAGCCGGAGGGACACCCGAGGCACACGGCCCTGAGACCCCTTTGCAAAAAGCCGGCTTCCCACGGAAACAGTTTTCCTGAGGTGCAGACCCTATCCCAAGTGGTTGTGGCAAGGTAAAGCAAATGCCCTCCACTTCTCTGGAAGAAACCACAGAGCCCAGCCATGTTCTAAGCCCTCCCATCCTCCCTGGGTTTCTGGCAGCAGGAGTGAAAAGAGAGGAGCAGAGCACTGGGACCCGTTTGACAAAAACCGGCTTCCCACGGGAAAGTCTTTCTCCACGGGCAGACATGCTCCCAGGTGCCTGGGGCAAGGGGAAGGAAATGCCATACACTGACCTGGAAGAGACCACAGGGCCCAGGCACAGTCTGAACCCTTCCCTCAACCCGGCGGTTTTGCTAGCAGGAGTTCAACCCCAACGAACACAGCCCGGAGACCCCTGGGGCAAAAACGGCTTCCGACGAACAATAGGTGCTTGCTAAGGAACACCTATCCCAAGTGGGGGTAGCCAGCTCAACAAAATGCCACACACCCAGGTGTAAGAAACAACATTGCCCAGGCATGGTCTAAGCCCCTCACCTCGTCCCTGTGCTTTGGGGAGCCGGAGGGACACCCGAGGCACACGGCCCTGAGACCCCTTTGCAAAAAGCCGGCTTCCCACGGAAACAGTTTTCCTAAGGTGCAGACCCTATCCCAAGTGGTCGTGGCAAGGTAAAGCAAATGCCCTCCACTTCTCTGGAAGAAACCACAGTGCCCAGCCATGTTCTAAGCCCTCCCATCCTCCCTGGGCTTCTGGCAGCAGGAGTGAAAAGAGAGGAGCAGAGCACTGGGACATGTTTGACAAAAACCGGCTTCCCCCGGGAAAGTCTTTTTCCACGGGCAGACATGCTCCCAGGTACCTGGGGCAAGGGGAAGGAAATGCCATACACTGACCTGGAAGAGACCACAGGGCCCAGGCACAGGATGAACCCTTCCCTCAACCCGGCGGTTTTGCTAGCAGGAGTTCAACCCCAACGAACACAGCCCGGAGACCCCTGGGGCAAAAACGGCTTCCGACGAACAATAGGTGCTTGCTGTGGAACACCTATCCCAAGTGGGGGTAGCCAGCTCAACAAAATGCCACACACCCAGGTGTAAGAAACAACATTGCCCAGGCATGGTCTAAGCCCCTCACCTCGTCCCTGTGCTTTCGGGAGCCGGAGGGACACCCGAGGCACACGGCCCTGAGACCCCTTTGCAAAAAGCCGGCTTCCCACGGAGACAGTTTTCCTGAGGTGCAGACCCTATCCCAAGTGGTTGTGGCAAGGTAAAGCAAATGCCCTCCACTTCTCTGGAAGAAACCACAGTGCCCAGCCATGTTCTAAGCCTTCCCATCCTCCCTGGGCTTCTGGCAGCAGGAGTGAAAAGAGAGGAGCAGAGCACTGGGACCCGTTTGACAAAACCCGACTTCCCACGGGAAAGTCTTTCGCCGCGTGCAGACATGCTCCCAGGTGGCTGGGGCAAGGGGAAGGAAATGCCATACACTGACCTGGAAGAGACCACAGGGCCCAGGCTCAGTCTAAACCCTTCCCTCAACCCGGCGGTTTTGCTAGCAGGAGTTCAACCCCAACGAACACAGCCCGGAGACCCCTGAGGCAAAAACGGCTTCCGACGAACAATAGGCGCTTGCTGTGGAAAACCAATCCCAAGTGGGGGTAGCCAGCTCAACAAAATGCCACACACCCAGGTGTAAGAAACAACATTGCCCAGGCATGGTCTAAGCCCCTCACCTCGTCCCTGTGCTTTGGGGAGCCGGAGGGACACCCGAGGCCCACGGCCCTGAGACCCCTTTGCAAAAAGCCGGTTTCCCACGGAAACAGTTTTCCTGAGGTGCAGACCCTATCCCAAGTGGTTGTGGCAAGGTAAAGCAAATGCCCTCCACTTCTCTGGAAGAAACCACAGAGCCCAGCCATGTTCTAAGCCCTCCCATCCTCCCTGGGCTTCTGGCAGCAGGAGTGAAAAGAGAGGAGCAGAGCACTGGGCCCCGTTTGACAAAAACCGGCTTCCCACGGGAAAGTCTTTCTCCACGTGCAGACATGCTCCCAGGTGCCTGTGGCAAGGGGAAGGAAATGCCATACACTGACCTGGAAGAGACCACAGGGCCCAGGCACAGTCTGAACCCTTCCCTCAACCCGGCGGTTTTGCTAGCAGGAGTTCAACCTCAACGAACACAGCCCGGAGACCCCTGGGGCAAAAAAGGCTTCCGATGATCAATAGGTGCTTGCTGTGGAACACCTATCCCAAGTGGGGGAAGCCAGCTCAACAAAATGCCACACACCCAGGTGTAAGAAACAACATTGCACAGGCTTGGTCTAAGCCCCTCAGCTCGTCCCTGTGCTTTGGGGAGCCGGAGGGACACCCGAGGCACACGGCCCTGAGACCCCTTTGCAAAAAGCCGGCTTCCCACGGAAACAGTTTTCCTGAGGTGCAGACCCTATCCCAAGTGGTCGTGGCAAGGTAAAGCAAATGCCCTCCACTTCTCTGGAAGAAACCACAGTACCCAGCCATGTTCTAAGCCCTCCCATCCTCCCTGGGCTTCTGGCAGCAGGAGTGAAAAGAGAGGAGCAGAGCACTGGGACCCGTTTGACAAAAACCGGCTTCCCCCGGGGAAAGTCTTTCTCCACGTGCAGACATGCTCCCAGGTGCCTGGGGCAAGGGGAAGGAAATGCCATACACTGACCTGGAAGAGACCACAGGGCCCAGGCACAGTCTGAACCCTTCCCTCAACCCGGTGGTTTTGCTACTAGGAGTTCAACCCCAACGAACACAGCCCGGAGACCCCTGGGGCAAAAACGGCTTCCGACGAACAATAGGTGCTTGCTGTGGAACACCTATCCCAAGTGGGGGTAGCCAGCTCAACAAAATGCCACACACCCAGGTGTAAGAAACAACATTGCCCAGGCATGGTCTAAGCCCCTCACCTCGTCCCTGTGCTTTCGGGAGCCGGAGGGACACTCGAGGCACACGGCCCTGAGACCCCTTTGCAAAAAGCCGGCTTCCCACGGAGACAGTTTTCCTGAGGTGCAGACCCTATCCCAAGTGGTTGTGGCAAGGTAAAGCAAATGCCCTCCACTTCTCTGGAAGAAACCACAGTGCCCAGCCATGTTCTAAGCCCTCCCATCCTCCCTGGGCTTCTGGCAGCAGGAGTGAAAAGAGAGGAGCAGAGCACTGGGACCCGTTTGACAAAACCCGGCTTCCCACGGGAAAGTCTTTCGCCGCGTGCAGACATGCTCCCAGGTGCCTGGGGCAAGGGGAAGGAAATGCCATACACTGACCTGGAAGAGACCACAGGGCCCAGGCACAGTCTGAACCCTTCCCTCAACCCGGCGGTTTTGCTAGCAGGAGTTCAACCCCAACGAACACAGCCCGGAGACCCCTGAGGCAAATACGGCTTCCGACGAACAATAGGCGCTTGCTATGGCAAACCAATCCCAAGTGGGGGTAGCCAGCTCAACAAAATGCCACACACCCAGGTGTAAGAAACAACATTGCCCAGGCATGGTCTAAGCCCCTCACCTCGTCCCTGTGCTTTGGGGAGCCGGAGGGACACCCGAGGCACACGGCCCTGAGACCCCTTTGCAAAAAGCCGGCTTCCCACGGAAACAGTTTTCCTGAGGTGCAGACCCTATCCCAAGTGGTTGTGGCAAGGTAAAGCAAATGCCCTCCACTTCTCTGGAAGAAACCACAGAGCCCAGCCATGTTCTAAGCCCTCCCATCCTCCCTGGGTTTCTGGCAGCAGGAGTGAAAAGAGAGGAGCAGAGCACTGGGCCCCGTTTGACAAAAACCGGCTTCCCACGGGAAAGTCTTTCTCCACGTGCAGACATCCTCCCAGGTGCCTGTGGCAAGGGGAAGGAAATGCCATACACTGACCTGGAAGAGGCCACAGGGCCCAGGCACAGTCTGAACCCTTCCCTCAACCCGGCGGTTTTGCTAGCAGGAGTTCAACCCCAACGAACACAGCCCGGAGACCCCTGGGGCAAAAACGGCTTCCGACGAACAATAGGTGCTTGCTGTGGAACACCTATCCCAAGTGGGGGTAGCCAGCTCAACAAAATGCCACACACCCAGGTGTAAGAAACAACATTGCCCAGGCATGGTCTAAGCCCCTCACCTCATCCCTGTGCTTTGGGGAGCCGGAGGGACACCCGAGGCACACGGCCCTGAGACCCCTTTGCAAAAAGCCGGCTTCCCACGGAAACAGTTTTCCTGAGGTGCAGACCCTATCCCAAGTGGTCGTGGCAAGGTAAAGCAAATGCCCTCCACTTCTCTGGGAGAAACCACAGTGCCCAGCCATGTTCTAAGCCCTCCCATCCTCCCTGGGCTTCTGGCAGCAGGAGTGAAAAGAGAGGAGCAGAGCACTGGGACATGTTTGACAAAAACCGGCTTCCCCCGAGAAAGTCTTTCTCCACGGGCAGACATGCTCCCAGGTGCCTGGGGCAAGGGGAAGGAAATGCCATACACTGACCTGGAAGAGACCACAGGGCCCAGGCACAGTATGAACCCTTCCCTCAACCCGGCGGTTTTGCTAGCAGGAGTTCAACCCCAACGAACACAGCCCGGAGACCCCTGGGGCAAAAACGGCTTCCGACGAACAATAGGTGCTTGCTGTGGAACACCTATCCCAAGTGGGGGTAGCCAGCTCAACAAAATGCCACACACCCAGGTGTAAGAAACAACATTGCCCAGGCATGGTCTAAGCCCCTCACCTCGTCCCTGTGCTTTCGGGAGCCGGAGGGACACCCGAGGCACACGGCCCTGAGACCCCTTTGCAAAAAGCCGGCTTCCCACGGAGACAGTTTTCCTGAGGTGCAGACCCTATCCCAAGTGGTTGTGGCAAGGTAAAGCAAATGCCCTCCACTTCTCTGGAAGAAACCACAGTGCCCAGCCATGTTCTAAGCCCTCCCATCCTCCCTGGGCTTCTGGCAGCAGGAGTGAAAAGAGAGGAGCAGAGCACTGGGACCCGTTTGACAAAACCCGACTTCCCACGGGAAAGTCTTTCGCCGCGTGCAGACATGCTCCCAGGTGGCTGGGGCAAGGGGAAGGAAATGCCATACACTGACCTGGAAGAGACCACAGGGCCCAGGCTCAGTCTGAACCCTTCCCTCAACCCGGCGGTTTTGCTAGCAGGAGTTCAACCCCAACGAACACAGCCCGGAGACCACTGAGGCAAAAACGGCTTCCGACGAACAATAGGCGCTTGCTGTGGAAAACCAATCCCAAGTGGGGGTAGCCAGCTCAACAAAATGCCACACACCCAGGTGTAAGAAACAACATTGCCCAGGCATGGTCTAAGCCCCTCACCTCGTCCCTGTGCTTTGGGGAGCCGGAGGGACACCCGAGGCCCACGGCCCTGAGACCCCTTTGCAAAAAGCCGGCTTCCCACGGAAACAGTTTTCCTGAGGTGCAGACCCTATCCCAAGTGGTTGTGGCAAGGTAAAGCAAATGCCCTCCAGTTCTCTGGAAGGAACCACAGTGCCCAGCCATGTTCTAAGCCCTGCCATCCTCCCTGGGATTCTGGCAGAAGGAGTGAAAAGAGAGGAGCAGAGCACTGGGACCCGTTTGACAAAAACCGGCTTCCCACGGGAAAGTCTTTCTCCACATGCAGACATGCTCCCAGGTGCCTGTGGCAAGGGGAAGGAAATGCCATACACTGACCTGGAAGAGACCACAGAGCCCAGGCACAGTCTGAACCCTTCCCTCAACCCGGCGATTTTGCTAGCAGGAGTTCAAACCCAACGAACACAGCCCGGAGAGCCCTGAGGAAAAAACGGCTTCCGACGAACAATAGGTGCTTGCTGTGGAACACCTATCCCAAGTGGGGGAAGCCAGCTCAACAAAATGCCACACACCCAGGTGTAAGAAACAACATTGCACAGGCTTGGTCTAAACCCCTCACCTCGTCCCTGTGCTTTGGGGAGCCGGAGGGACAGCCGAGGCACACGGCCCTGAGACCCCTTTGCAAAAAGCCGGCTTCCCACGGAAACAGTTTTCCTGAGGTGCAGACCCTATTCCAAGTGGTTGTGGCAAGGTAAAGCAAATGCCCTCCACTTCTCTGGAAGAAACCACAATGCCCAGCCATATTCTAAGCCCTCCCATCCTCCCTGGGCTTCTGGCAGCAGGAGCGAAAAGAGAGGAGCAGAGCACTGGGACCCGTTTGACAAAACCCGGCTTCCCACGGGTAAGTCTTCCTCCACGTACAGACATGCTCCCAGGTGCCTGTGGCAAGGGGAAGGAAATGCCATACACTGACCTGGAAGAGACCACAGGGCCCAGGCACAGTCTGAACCCTTCCCTCAACCCGGCGGTTTTGCTAGCAGGAGTTCAACCCCAACGAACACAGCCCGGAGACCCCTGGGGCAAAAAAGGCTTCCGACGATCAATAGGTGCTTGCTGTGGAACACCTATCCCAAGGGGGGGTAGCCAGCTCAACAAAATGCCACACACCCAGGTGTAAGAAACAACATTGCACAGGCTTGGTCTAAGCCCCTCACCTCGTCCCTGTGCTTTGGGGAGCCGGAGGGACAGCCGAGGCCCACGGCCCTGAGACCCCTTTGCAAAAAGCCGGCTTCCCACGGAAACAGTTTTCCTGAGGTGCAGACCCTATCCCAAGTGGTTGTGGCAAGGTAAAGCAAATGCCCTCCACTTCTCTGGAAGAAACCACAGTGCCCAGCCATGTTCTAAGCCCTCCCATCCTCCCTGGGCTTCTGGCAGCAGGAGTGAAAAGAGAGGAGCAGAGCACTGGGACCCGTTTGACAAAACCCGGCTTCCCACGGGAAAGTCTTTCTCCACGTGCAGACATGCTCCCAGGTGCCTGTGGAAAGGGGAAGGAAATGCCATACACTGACCTGGAAGAGACCACAGGGCCCAGGTACAGTCTGAACCCTTCCCTCAACCCGGCGGTTTTGCTAGCAGGAGTTCAACCCCAACGAACACAGCCCGGAGACCCCTGGGGCAAAAACGGCTTCCGACGAACAATAGGTGCTTGCTGTGGAACACCTATCCCAAGTGGGGGTAGCCAGCTCAACAAAATGCCACACACCCAGGTGTAAGAAACAACATTGCCCAGCCATGGTCTAAGCCCCTCACCTCGTCCCTGTGCTTTGGGGAGCCGGAGGGACAGCCGAGGCCCACGGCCCTGAGACCCCTTTGCAAAAAGCCGGCTTCCCACGGAAACAGTTTTCCTGAGGTGCAGACCCTCTCCCAAGTGGTTGTGGCAAGGTAAAGCAAATGCCCTCCACTTCTCTGGAAGAAACCACAGTGCCCAGCCATGTTCTAAGCCCTCCCATCCTCCCTGGGCTTCTGGCAGCAGGAGTGAAAAGAGAGGAGCAGAGCACTGGGACCCGTTTGACAAAAACCGGCTTCCCACGGGAAAGTCTTTCTCCACGTGCAGACATGCTCCCAGGTGCCTGTGGCAAGGGGAAGGAAATGCCATACACTGACCTGGAAGAGACCACAGGGCCCAGGCACAGTCTGAACCCTTCCCTCAACCCGGCGGTTTTGCTAGCAGGAGTTCAACCCCAACGAACACAGCCCGGGGACCCCTGGGGCAAAAACGGCTTCAGAAGAACAATAGGTGCTTGCTGTGGAACACCTATCCAAGTGGGGGTAGCCAGCTCAACAAAATGCCACACACCCAGGTGTAAGAAACAACATTGCCCAGCCATGGTCTAAGCCCCTCACCTCGTCCCTGTGCTTTGGGGAGCCGGAGGGACAGCCGAGGCCCACGGCCCTGAGACGCCTTTGCAAAAAGCCGGCTTCCCACGGAAAGAGTTTTCCTGAGGTGCAGACCGTCTCCCAAGTGGTTGTGGCAAGGTAAAGTAAATGCCCTCCACTTCTCTGGAAGAAACCACAGTGCCCAGCCATGTTCTAAGCCCTCCCATCCTCCCTGGGCTTCTGGCAGCAGGAGTGAAAAGAGAGGAGCAGAGCACTGGGACCCGTTTGACAAAAACCGGCTTCCCACGGGAAAGTCTTTCTCCACGTGCAGACATGCTCCCAGGTGCCTGTGGCAAGGGGAAGGAAATGCCATACACTGACCTGGAAGAGACCACAGGGCCCAGGCACAGTCTGAACCCTTCCCTCAACCCGGCGGTTTTGCTAGCAGGAGTTCAACCCCAACGAACACAGCCCGGAGACCCCTGGGGCAAAAACGTCTTCCGAGGAACAATAGGTGCTTGCTGTGGAACACCTATCCCAAGTGGGGGTAGCGAGCTCAACAAAATGCCACACACCCAGGTGTAAGAAACAACATTGCCCAGCCATGGTCTAAGCCCCTCACCTCGTCCCTGTGCTTTGGGGAGCCGGAGGGACAGCCGAGGCCCACGGCCCTGAGACCCCTTTGCAAAAAGCCGGCTTCCCACGGAAAGAGTTTTCCTGAGGTGCAGACCGTCTCCCAAGTGTTTGTGGCAAGGTAAAGCAAATGCCCTCCACTTCTCTGGAAGAAACCACAGTGCCCAGCCATGTTCTAAGCCCTCCCATCCTCCCTGGGCTTCTGGCAGCAGGAGTGAAAAGAGAGGAGCAGAGCACTGGGACCCGTTTGACAAAAACCGGCTTCCCACGGGAAAGTCTTTCTCCACGTGCAGACATGCTCCCAGGTGCCTGTGGCAAGGGGAAGGAAATGCCATACACTGACCTGGAAGAGCCCACAGTGCCCAGGCACAGTCTGAACCCTTCCCTCATCCCGGCGGTTTTCTAGCAGGAGTTCTACCCCAAGGAACACAGCCCGTAGACCCTTGGGGCAAAAACGGCTTCCGACGAACAATAGGTGCTTGCTGTGGAACACCTATCCCAAGTGGGGGTAGCCAGCTCAACAAAATGCCACACACCCAGGTGTAAGAAACAACATTGCCCAGGCATGGTCTAAGCCCCTCACCTCGTCCCTGTGCTTTGGGGAGCCGGAGGGACACCCGAGGCCCACGGCCCTTAGACCCCTTTGCAAAAAGCTGGCTTCCCACGGAAACAGTTTTCCTGAGGTGCAGACCCTATCCCAAGTGGTTGTGGCAAGGTAAAGCAAATGCCCTCCACTTCTCTGGAAGTAACCACAGTGCCCAGCCATGTTCTAAGCCCTCCCATCCTCCCTGGGCTTCTGGCAGCAGGAGTGAAAAGAGAGGAGCAGAGCACTGGGATCCGTTTGACAAAAACCGGCTTCCCACGGGAAAGTCTTTCTCCACGTGCAGACATGCTCCCAGGTGCCTGGGGCAAGGGAAGGAAATGCCATACACTGACCTGGAAGAGACCACAGGGCCCAGGCATAGTCTGAACCCTTCCCTCAACCCGGCGGTTTTGCTAGCAGGAGTTCAACCCCAACGAACACAGCCCGGAGACACCTGGGGCAAAAACGGCTTCCGACGAACAATAGGTGCTTGCTGTGGAACACCTATCCCAAGTGGGGGTAGCCAGCTCAACAAAATGCCACACACCCAGGTGTAAGAAACAACATTGCCCAGGCATGGTCTAAGCCCCTCACCTCGTCCCTGTGCTTTGGGGAGCCGGAGGGACAGCCGAGGCCCACGGCCCTGAGACCCCTTTGCAAAAAGCCGGCTTCCCACGGAAACAGTTTTCCTGAGGTGCAGACCCTATCCCAAGTGGTTGTGGCAAGGTAAAGCAAATGCCCTCCACTTCTCTGGAAGAAACCACAGTGCCCAGCCATGTTCTAAGCCCTCCCATCCTCCCTGGGCTTCTGGCAGCAGGAGTGAAAAGAGAGGAGCAGAGCACTGGGACCCGTTTGACAAAAACCGGCTTCCCACGGGAAAGTCTTTCTCCACGTGCAGACATGCTCCCAGGTGCCTGTGGCAAGGGGAAGGAAATGCCATACACTGACCTGGAAGAGACCACAGGGCCCAGGCACAGTCTGAACCCTTCCCTCAAACCGGCGGTTTTGCTAGCAGGAGTTCAACCCCAACGAACACAGCCCGGAGACCCCTGGGGCAAAAACGTCTTCCGAGGAACAATAGGTGCTTGCTGTGGAACACCTATCCCAAGTGGGGGTAGCGAGCTCAACAAAATGCCACACACCCAGGTGTAAGAAACAACATTGCCCAGCCATGGTCTAAGCCCCTCACCTCGTCCCTGTGCTTTGGGGAGCCGGAGGGACAGCCGAGGCCCACGGCCCTGAGACCCCTTTGCAAAAAGCCGGCTTCCCACGGAAAGAGTTTTCCTGAGGTGCAGACCGTCTCCCAAGTGTTTGTGGCAAGGTAAAGCAAATGCCCTCCACTTCTCTGGAAGAAACCACAGTGCCCAGCCATGTTCTAAGCCCTCCCATCCTCCCTGGGCTTCTGGCAGCAGGAGTGAAAAGAGAGGAGCAGAGCACTGGGACCCGTTTGACAAAAACCGGCTTCCCACGGGAAAGTCTTTCTCCACGTGCAGACATGCTCCCAGGTGCCTGTGGCAAGGGGAAGGAAATGCCATACACTGACCTGGAAGAGCCCACAGTGCCCAGGCACAGTCTGAACCCTTCCCTCATCCCGGCGGTTTTCTAGCAGGAGTTCTACCCCAAGGAACACAGCCCGTAGACCCTTGGGGCAAAAACGGCTTCCGACGAACAATAGGTGCTTGCTGTGGAACACCTATCCCAAGTGGGGGTAGCCAGCTCAACAAAATGCCACACACCCAGGTGTAAGAAACAACATTGCCCAGGCATGGTCTAAGCCCCTCAACTCGTCCCTGTGCTTTGGGGAGCCGGAGGGACACCCGAGGCCCACGGCCCTTAGACCCCTTTGCAAAAAGCCGGCTTCCCACGGAAACAGTTTTCCTGAGGTGCAGACCCTATCCCAAGTGGTTGTGGCAAGGTAAAGCAAATGCCCTCCACTTCTCTGGAAGAAACCACAGTGCCCAGCCATGTTCTAAGCCCTCCCATCCTCCCTGGGCTTCTGGCAGCAGGAGTGAAAAGAGAGGAGCAGAGCACTGGGACCCGTTTGACAAAAACCGGCTTCCCACGGGAAAGTCTTTCTCCACGTGCAGACATGCTCCCAGGTGCCTGTGGCAAGGGGAAGGAAATGCCATACACTGACCTGGAAGAGACCACAGGGCCCAGGCACAGTCTGAACCCTTCCCTCAACCCGGCGGTTTTGCTAGCAGGAGTTCAACCCCAACGAACACAGCCCGGGGACCCCTGGGGCAAAAACGGCTTCAGAAGAACAATAGGTGCTTGCTGTGGAACACCTATCCAAGTGGGGGTAGCCAGCTCAACAAAATGCCACACACCCAGGTGTAAGAAACAACATTGCCCAGCCATGGTCTAAGCCCCTCACCTCGTCCCTGTGCTTTGGGGAGCCGGAGGGACAGCCGAGGCCCACGGCCCTGAGACGCCTTTGCAAAAAGCCGGCTTCCCACGGAAAGAGTTTTCCTGAGGTGCAGACCGTCTCCCAAGTGGTTGTGGCAAGGTAAAGTAAATGCCCTCCACTTCTCTGGAAGAAACCACAGTGCCCAGCCATGTTCTAAGCCCTCCCATCCTCCCTGGGCTTCTGGCAGCAGGAGTGAAAAGAGAGGAGCAGAGCACTGGGACCCGTTTGACAAAAACCGGCTTCCCACGGGAAAGTCTTTCTCCACGTGCAGACATGCTCCCAGGTGCCTGTGGCAAGGGGAAGGAAATGCCATACACTGACCTGGAAGAGACCACAGGGCCCAGGCACAGTCTGAACCCTTCCCTCAACCCGGCGGTTTTGCTAGCAGGAGTTCAACCCCAACGAACACAGCCCGGAGACCCCTGGGGCAAAAACGTCTTCCGAGGAACAATAGGTGCTTGCTGTGGAACACCTATCCCAAGTGGGGGTAGCGAGCTCAACAAAATGCCACACACCCAGGTGTAAGAAACAACATTGCCCAGCCATGGTCTAAGCCCCTCACCTCGTCCCTGTGCTTTGGGGAGCCGGAGGGACAGCCGAGGCCCACGGCCCTGAGACCCCTTTGCAAAAAGCCGGCTTCCCACGGAAAGAGTTTTCCTGAGGTGCAGACCGTCTCCCAAGTGTTTGTGGCAAGGTAAAGCAAATGCCCTCCACTTCTCTGGAAGAAACCACAGTGCCCAGCCATGTTCTAAGCCCTCCCATCCTCCCTGGGCTTCTGGCAGCAGGAGTGAAAAGAGAGGAGCAGAGCACTGGGACCCGTTTGACAAAAACCGGCTTCCCACGGGAAAGTCTTTCTCCACGTGCAGACATGCTCCCAGGTGCCTGTGGCAAGGGGAAGGAAATGCCATACACTGACCTGGAAGAGCCCACAGTGCCCAGGCACAGTCTGAACCCTTCCCTCATCCCGGCGGTTTTCTAGCAGGAGTTCTACCCCAAGGAACACAGCCCGTAGACCCTTGGGGCAAAAACGGCTTCCGACGAACAATAGGTGCTTGCTGTGGAACACCTATCCCAAGTGGGGGTAGCCAGCTCAACAAAATGCCACACACCCAGGTGTAAGAAACAACATTGCCCAGGCATGGTCTAAGCCCCTCACCTCGTCCCTGTGCTTTGGGGAGCCGGAGGGACACCCGAGGCCCACGGCCCTTAGACCCCTTTGCAAAAAGCCGGCTTCCCACGGAAACAGTTTTCCTGAGGTGCAGACCCTATCCCAAGTGGTTGTGGCAAGGTAAAGCAAATGCCCTCCACTTCTCTGGAAGTAACCACAGTGCCCAGCCATGTTCTAAGCCCTCCCATCCTCCCTGGGCTTCTGGCAGCAGGAGTGAAAAGAGAGGAGCAGAGCACTGGGATCCGTTTGACAAAAACCGGCTTCCCACGGGAAAGTCTTTCTCCACGTGCAGACATGCTCCCAGGTGCCTGGGGCAAGGGAAGGAAATGCCATACACTGACCTGGAAGAGACCACAGGGCCCAGGCATAGTCTGAACCCTTCCCTCAACCCGGCGGTTTTGCTAGCAGGAGTTCAACCCCAACGAACACAGCCCGGAGACACCTGGGGCAAAAACGGCTTCCGACGAACAATAGGTGCTTGCTGTGGAACACCTATCCCAAGTGGGGGTAGCCAGCTCAACAAAATGCCACACACCCAGGTGTAAGAAACAACATTGCCCAGGCATGGTCTAAGCCCCTCACCTCGTCCCTGTGCTTTGGGGAGCCGGAGGGACAGCCGAGGCCCACGGCCCTGAGACCCCTTTGCAAAAAGCCGGCTTCCCACGGAAACAGTTTTCCTGAGGTGCAGACCCTATCCCAAGTGGTTGTGGCAAGGTAAAGCAAATGCCCTCCACTTCTCTGGAAGAAACCACAGTGCCCAGCCATGTTCTAAGCCCTCCCATCCTCCCTGGGCTTCTGGCAGCAGGAGTGAAAAGAGAGGAGCAGAGCACTGGGACCCGTTTGACAAAAACCGGCTTCCCACGGGAAAGTCTTTCTCCACGTGCAGACATGCTCCCAGGTGCCTGTGGCAAGGGGAAGGAAATGCCATACACTGACCTGGAAGAGACCACAGGGCCCAGGCACAGTCTGAACCCTTCCCTCAAACCGGCGGTTTTGCTAGCAGGAGTTCAACCCCAACGAACACAGCCCGGAGACCCCTGGGGCAAAAACGTCTTCCGAGGAACAATAGGTGCTTGCTGTGGAACACCTATCCCAAGTGGGGGTAGCGAGCTCAACAAAATGCCACACACCCAGGTGTAAGAAACAACATTGCCCAGCCATGGTCTAAGCCCCTCACCTCGTCCCTGTGCTTTGGGGAGCCGGAGGGACAGCCGAGGCCCACGGCCCTGAGACCCCTTTGCAAAAAGCCGGCTTCCCACGGAAAGAGTTTTCCTGAGGTGCAGACCGTCTCCCAAGTGTTTGTGGCAAGGTAAAGCAAATGCCCTCCACTTCTCTGGAAGAAACCACAGTGCCCAGCCATGTTCTAAGCCCTCCCATCCTCCCTGGGCTTCTGGCAGCAGGAGTGAAAAGAGAGGAGCAGAGCACTGGGACCCGTTTGACAAAAACCGGCTTCCCACGGGAAAGTCTTTCTCCACGTGCAGACATGCTCCCAGGTGCCTGTGGCAAGGGGAAGGAAATGCCATACACTGACCTGGAAGAGCCCACAGTGCCCAGGCACAGTCTGAACCCTTCCCTCATCCCGGCGGTTTTCTAGCAGGAGTTCTACCCCAAGGAACACAGCCCGTAGACCCTTGGGGCAAAAACGGCTTCCGACGAACAATAGGTGCTTGCTGTGGAACACCTA
Source organism: Ursus arctos (assembly GCF_023065955.2). Classification (NCBI taxonomy): domain Eukaryota; kingdom Metazoa; phylum Chordata; class Mammalia; order Carnivora; family Ursidae; genus Ursus; species Ursus arctos. The sequence continues at coordinate 177,036 of NW_026623063.1, forward strand.
TCCCAAGTGGGGGTAGCCAGCTCAACAAAATGCCACACACCCAGGTGTAAGAAACAACATTGCCCAGGCATGGTCTAAGCCCCTCACCTCGTCCCTGTGCTTTGGGGAGCCGGAGGGACAGCCGAGGCCCACGACCCTGAGACCCCTTTGCAAAAAGCCGGCTTCCCACGGAAACAGTTTTCCTGAGGTGCAGACCCTCTCCCAAGTGGTTGTGGCAAGGTAAAGCAAATGCCCTCCACTTCTCTGGAAGAAACCACAGTGCCCAGCCATGTTCTAAGCCCTCCCATCCTCCCTGGGCTTCTGGCAGCAGGAGTGAAAAGAGAGGAGCAGAGCACTGGGACCCGTTTGACAAAAACCGGCTTCCCACGGGAAAGTCTTTCTCCACGTGCAGACATGCTCCCAGGTGCCTGTGGCAAGGGGAAGGAAATGCCATACACTGACCTGGAAGAGACCACAGGGCCCAGGCACAGTCTGAACCCTTCCCTCAACCCGGCGGTTTTGCTAGCAGGAGTTCAACCCCAACGAACACAGCCCGGAGACCCCTGGGGCAAAAACGGCTTCCGACGAACAATAGGTGCTTGCTGTGGAACACCTATCCCAAGTGGGGGTAGCCAGCTCAACAAAATGCCTCACACCCAGGTGTAAAAAACAACATTGCCCAGCCATGGTCTAAGCCCCTCACCTCGTCCCTGTGCTTTGGGGAGCCGGAGGGACACCCGAGGCCCACGGCACTGAGACCCCTTTGCAAAAGCCGTCTTCCCACGGAAACAGTTTTCCTGAGGTGCAGACCCTCTCCCAAGTGGTTGTGGCAAGGTAAAGCAAATGCCCTCCACTTCTCTGGAAGAAACCACAGTGCCCAGCCATGTTCTAAGCCCTCCCATCCTCCCTGGGCTTCTGGCAGCAGGAGTGAAAAGAGAGGAGCAGAGCACTGGGACCCGTTTGACAAAAACCGGCTTCCCACGGTAAAGTCTTTCTCCACGTGCAGACATGCTCCCAGGTGCCTGTGGCAAGGGGAAGGAAATGCCATACACTGACCTGGAAGAGACCACAGGGCCCAGGCACAGTCTGAACCCTTCCCTCAACCCGGCGGTTTTGCTAGCAGGAGTTCAACCCCTACGAACACAGCCCGAAGACCCCTGAGGCAAAAACGGCTTCCGAGGAACAATAGGTGCTTGCTGTGGAACACCTATCCCAAGTGGGGGTAGCCAGCTCAACAAAATGCCACACACCCAGGTGTAAGAAACAACATTGCCCAGGCATGGTCTAAGCCCCTCACCTCGTCCCTGTGCTTTGGGGAGCCGGAGGGACAGCCGAGGCCCACGGCCCTGAGACCCCTTTGCAAAAAGCCGGCTTCCCACGGAAACAGTTTTCCTGAGGTGCAGACCCTATCCCAAGTGGTTGTGGCAAGGTAAAGCAAATGCCCTCCACTTCTCTGGAAGAAACCACAGTGCCCAGCCATGTTCTAAGCCCTCCCATCCTCCCTGGGCTTCTGGCAGCAGGAGTGAAAAGAGAGGAGCAGAGCACTGGGACCCGTTTGACAAAAACCGGCTTCCCACGGGAAAGTCTTTCTCCACGTGCAGACATGCTCCCAGGTGCCTGTGGCAAGGGGAAGGAAATGCCATACACTGACCTGGAAGAGACCACAGGGCCCAGGCACAGTCTGAACCCTTCCCTCAAACCGGCGGTTTTGCTAGCAGGAGTTCAACCCCAACGAACACAGCCCGGAGACCCCTGGGGCAAAAACGGCTTCCGAGGAACAATAGGTGCTTGCTGTGGAACACCTATCCCAAGTGGGGGTAGCCAGCTCAACAAAATGCCACACACCCAGGTGTAAGAAACAACATTGCCCAGGCATGGTCTAAGCCCCTCACCTCGTCCCTGTGCTTTGGGGAGCCGGAGGGACAGCCGAGGCCCACGACCCTGAGACCCCTTTGCAAAAAGCCGGCTTCCCACGGAAACAGTTTTCCTGAGGTGCAGACCCTCCCCAAGTGGTTGTGGCAAGGTAAAGCAAATGCCCTCCACTTCTCTGGAAGAAACCACAGTGCCCAGCCATGTTCTAAGCCCTCCCATCCTCCCTGGGCTTCTGGCAGCAGGAGTGAAAAGAGAGGAGCAGAGCACTGGGACCCGTTTGACAAAAACCGGCTTCCCACGGGAAAGTCTTTCTCCACGTGCAGACATGCTCCCAGGTGCCTGTGGCAAGGGGAAGGAAATGCCATACACTGACCTGGAAGAGACCACAGGGCCCAGGCACAGTCTGAACCCTTCCCTCAACCCGGCGGTTTTGCTAGCAGGAGTTCAACCCCAACGAACACAGCCCGGAGACCCCTGGGGCAAAAACGGCTTCCGAGGAACAATAGGTGCTTGCTGTGGAACACCTATCCCAAGTGGGGGTAGCCAGCTCAACAAAATGCCACACACCCAGGTGTAAGAAACAACATTGCCCAGGCATGGTCTAAGCCCCTCACCTCGTTCCTGTGCTTTGGGGAGCCGGAGGGACACCCGAGGCCCACGGCCCTGAGACCCCTTTGCAAAAAGCCGGCTTCCCACGGAAACAGTTTTCCTGAGGTGCAGACCCTCTCCCAAGTGGTTGTGGCAAGGTAAAGCAAATGCCCTCCACTTCTCTGGAAGAAACCACAGTGCCCAGCCATGTTCTAAGCCCTCCCATCCTCCCTGGGCTTCTGGCAGCAGGAGTGAAAAGAGAGGAGCAGAGCACTGGGACCCGTTTGACAAAAACCGGCTTCCCACGGGAAAGTCTTTCTCCACGTGCAGACATGCTCCCAGGTGCCTGTGGCAAGGGGAAGGAAATGCCATACACTGACCTGGAAGAGACCACAGGGCCCAGGCACAGTCTGAACCCTTCCCTCAACCCGGCGGTTTTGCTAGCAGGAGTTCAACCCCAACGAACACAGCCCGGAGACCCCTGGGGCAAAAACGGCTTCCGACGAACAATAGGTGCTTGCTGTGGAACACCTATCCCAAGTGGGGGTAGTCAGCTCAACAAAATGCCACACACCCAGGTGTAAGAAACAACATTGCCCAGGCATGGTCTAAGCCCCTCACCTCGTCCCTGTGCTTTGGGGAGCCGGAGGGACAGCCGAGGCCCACGGCCCTGAGACCCCTTTGCAAAATGCCGGCTTCCCACGGAAAGAGTTTTCCTGAGGTGCAGACCCTCTCCCAAGTGGTTGTGGCAAGGTAAAGCAAATGCCCTCCACTTCTCTGGAAGAAACCACAGTGCCCAGCCATGTTCTAAGCCCTCCCATCCCCCCTGGGCTTCTGGCAGCAGGAGTGAAAAGAGAGGAGCAGAGCACTGGGACCCGTTTGACAAAAACCGGCTTCCCACGGGAAAGTCTTTCTCCACGTGCAGACATGCTCCCAGGTGCCTGTGGCAAGGGGAAGGAAATGCCATACACTGACCTGGAAGAGACCACAGGGCCCAGGCACAGTCTGAACCCTTCCCTCAACCCGGCGGTTTTGCTAGCAGGAGTTCAACCCCAACGAACACAGCCCGGAGACCCCTGGGGCAAAAACGGCTTCCGACGAACAATAGGTGCTTGCTGTGGAACACCTATCCAAAGTGGGGGTAGCCAGCTCAACAAAATGCCACACACCCAGGTGTAAGAAACAACATTCCCCAGCCATGGTCTAAGCCCCTCACCTCGTCCCTGTGCTTTGGGGAGCCGGAGGGACAGCCGAGGCCCACGGCCCTGAGACCCCTTTGCAAAAAGCCGGCTTCCCACGGAAAGAGTTTTCCTGAGGTGCAGACCCTCTCCCAAGTGGTTGTGGCAAGGTAAAGCAAATGCCCTCCACTTCTCTGGAAGAAACCACAGGGCCCAGCCATGTTCTAAGCCCTCCCATCCCCCCTGGGCTTCTGGCAGCAGGAGTGAAAAGAGAGGAGCAGAGCACTGGGACCCGTTTGACAAAAACCGGCTTCCCACGGGAAAGTCTTTCTCCACGTGCAGACATGCTCCCAGGTGCCTGTGGCAAGGGGAAGGAAATGCCATACACTGACCTGGAAGAGACCACAGGGCCCAGGCACAGTCTGAACCCTTCCCTCAAACCGGCGGTTTTGCTAGCAGGAGTTCAACCCCAACGAACACAGCCCGGAGACCCCTGGGGCAAAAACGGCTTCCGACGAACAATAGGTGCTTGCTGTGGAACACCTATCCCAAGTGGGGGTAGCCAGCTCAACAAAATGCCACACACCCAGGTGTAAGAAACAACATTGCCCAGGCATGGTCTAAGCCCCTCACCTCGTCCCTGTGCTTTGGGGAGCCGGAGGGACAGCCGAGGCCCACGACCCTGAGACCCCTTTGCAAAAAGCCGGCTTCCCACGGAAACAGTTTTCCTGAGGTGCAGACCCTCTCCCAAGTGGTTGTGGCAAGGTAAAGCAAATGCCCTCCACTTCTCTGGAAGAAACCACAGTGCCCAGCCATGTTCTAAGCCCTCCCATCCTCCCTGGGCTTCTGGCAGCAGGAGTGAAAAGAGAGGAGCAGAGCACTGGGACCCGTTTGACAAAAACCGGCTTCCCACGGGAAAGTCTTTCTCCACGTGCAGACATGCTCCCAGGTGCCTGTGGCAAGGGGAAGGAAATGCCATACACTGACCTGGAAGAGACCACAGGGCCCAGGCACAGTCTGAACCCTTCCCTCAACCCGGCGGTTTTGCTAGCAGGAGTTCAACCCCAACGAACACAGCCCGGAGACCCCTGGGGCAAAAACGGCTTCCGACGAACAATAGGTGCTTGCTGTGGAACACCTATCCCAAGTGGGGGTAGCCAGCTCAACAAAATGCCTCACACCCAGGTGTAAAAAACAACATTGCCCAGCCATGGTCTAAGCCCCTCACCTCGTCCCTGTGCTTTGGGGAGCCGGAGGGACATCCGAGGCCCACGGCACTGAGACCCCTTTGCAAAAGCCGGCTTCCCACGGAAACAGTTTTCCTGAGGTGCAGACCCTCTCCCAAGTGGTTGTGGCAAGGTAAAGCAAATGCCCTCCACTTCTCTGGAAGAAACCACAGTGCCCAGCCATGTTCTAAGCCCTCCCATCCTCCCTGGGCTTCTGGCAGCAGGAGTGAAAAGAGAGGAGCAGAGCACTGGGACCCGTTTGACAAAAACCGGCTTCCCACGGTAAAGTCTTTCTCCACGTGCAGACATGCTCCCAGGTGCCTGTGGCAAGGGGAAGGAAATGCCATACACTGACCTGGAAGAGACCACAGGGCCCAGGCACAGTCTGAACCCTTCCCTCAACCCGGCGGTTTTGCTAGCAGGAGTTCAACCCCTACGAACACAGCCCGAAGACCCCTGAGGCAAAAACGGCTTCCGAGGAACAATAGGTGCTTGCTGTGGAACACCTATCCCAAGTGGGGGTAGCCAGCTCAACAAAATGCCACACACCCAGGTGTAAGAAACAACATTGCCCAGGCATGGTCTAAGCCCCTCACCTCGTCCCTGTGCTTTGGGGAGCCGGAGGGACAGCCGAGGCCCACGGCCCTGAGACCCCTTTGCAAAAAGCCGGCTTCCCACGGAAACAGTTTTCCTGAGGTGCAGACCCTATCCCAAGTGGTTGTGGCAAGGTAAAGCAAATGCCCTCCACTTCTCTGGAAGAAACCACAGTGCCCAGCCATGTTCTAAGCCCTCCCATCCTCCCTGGGCTTCTGGCAGCAGGAGTGAAAAGAGAGGAGCAGAGCACTGGGACCCGTTTGACAAAAACCGGCTTCCCACGGGAAAGTCTTTCTCCACGTGCAGACATGCTCCCAGGTGCCTGTGGCAAGGGGAAGGAAATGCCATACACTGACCTGGAAGAGACCACAGGGCCCAGGCACAGTCTGAACCCTTCCCTCAAACCGGCGGTTTTGCTAGCAGGAGTTCAACCCCAACGAACACAGCCCGGAGACCCCTGGGGCAAAAACGGCTTCCGAGGAACAATAGGTGCTTGCTGTGGAACACCTATCCCAAGTGGGGGTAGCCAGCTCAACAAAATGCCACACACCCAGGTGTAAGAAACAACATTGCCCAGGCATGGTCTAAGCCCCTCACCTCGTCCCTGTGCTTTGGGGAGCCGGAGGGACAGCCGAGGCCCACGACCCTGAGACCCCTTTGCAAAAAGCCGGCTTCCCACGGAAACAGTTTTCCTGAGGTGCAGACCCTCCCCAAGTGGTTGTGGCAAGGTAAAGCAAATGCCCTCCACTTCTCTGGAAGAAACCACAGTGCCCAGCCATGTTCTAAGCCCTCCCATCCTCCCTGGGCTTCTGGCAGCAGGAGTGAAAAGAGAGGAGCAGAGCACTGGGACCCGTTTGACAAAAACCGGCTTCCCACGGGAAAGTCTTTCTCCACGTGCAGACATGCTCCCAGGTGCCTGTGGCAAGGGGAAGGAAATGCCATACACTGACCTGGAAGAGACCACAGGGCCCAGGCACAGTCTGAACCCTTCCCTCAACCCGGCGGTTTTGCTAGCAGGAGTTCAACCCCAACGAACACAGCCCGGAGACCCCTGGGGCAAAAACGGCTTCCGAGGAACAATAGGTGCTTGCTGTGGAACACCTATCCCAAGTGGGGGTAGCCAGCTCAACAAAATGCCACACACCCAGGTGTAAGAAACAACATTGCCCAGGCATGGTCTAAGCCCCTCACCTCGTTCCTGTGCTTTGGGGAGCCGGAGGGACACCCGAGGCCCACGGCCCTGAGACCCCTTTGCAAAAAGCCGGCTTCCCACGGAAACAGTTTTCCTGAGGTGCAGACCCTCTCCCAAGTGGTTGTGGCAAGGTAAAGCAAATGCCCTCCACTTCTCTGGAAGAAACCACAGTGCCCAGCCATGTTCTAAGCCCTCCCATCCTCCCTGGGCTTCTGGCAGCAGGAGTGAAAAGAGAGGAGCAGAGCACTGGGACCCGTTTGACAAAAACCGGCTTCCCACGGGAAAGTCTTTCTCCACGTGCAGACATGCTCCCAGGTGCCTGTGGCAAGGGGAAGGAAATGCCATACACTGACCTGGAAGAGACCACAGGGCCCAGGCACAGTCTGAACCCTTCCCTCAACCCGGCGGTTTTGCTAGCAGGAGTTCAACCCCAACGAACACAGCCCGGAGACCCCTGGGGCAAAAACGGCTTCCGACGAACAATAGGTGCTTGCTGTGGAACACCTATCCCAAGTGGGGGTAGTCAGCTCAACAAAATGCCACACACCCAGGTGTAAGAAACAACATTGCCCAGGCATGGTCTAAGCCCCTCACCTCGTCCCTGTGCTTTGGGGAGCCGGAGGGACAGCCGAGGCCCACGGCCCTGAGACCCCTTTGCAAAATGCCGGCTTCCCACGGAAAGAGTTTTCCTGAGGTGCAGACCCTCTCCCAAGTGGTTGTGGCAAGGTAAAGCAAATGCCCTCCACTTCTCTGGAAGAAACCACAGTGCCCAGCCATGTTCTAAGCCCTCCCATCCCCCCTGGGCTTCTGGCAGCAGGAGTGAAAAGAGAGGAGCAGAGCACTGGGACCCGTTTGACAAAAACCGGCTTCCCACGGGAAAGTCTTTCTCCACGTGCAGACATGCTCCCAGGTGCCTGTGGCAAGGGGAAGGAAATGCCATACACTGACCTGGAAGAGACCACAGGGCCCAGGCACAGTCTGAACCCTTCCCTCAACCCGGCGGTTTTGCTAGCAGGAGTTCAACCCCAACGAACACAGCCCGGAGACCCCTGGGGCAAAAACGGCTTCCGACGAACAATAGGTGCTTGCTGTGGAACACCTATCCAAAGTGGGGGTAGCCAGCTCAACAAAATGCCACACACCCAGGTGTAAGAAACAACATTGCCCAGCCATGGTCTAAGCCCCTCACCTCGTCCCTGTGCTTTGGGGAGCCGGAGGGACAGCCGAGGCCCACGGCCCTGAGACCCCTTTGCAAAAAGCCGGCTTCCCACGGAAAGAGTTTTCCTGAGGTGCAGACCCTCTCCCAAGTGGTTGTGGCAAGGTAAAGCAAATGCCCTCCACTTCTCTGGAAGAAACCACAGGGCCCAGCCATGTTCTAAGCCCTCCCATCCCCCCTGGGCTTCTGGCAGCAGGAGTGAAAAGAGAGGAGCAGAGCACTGGGACCCGTTTGACAAAAACCGGCTTCCCACGGGAAAGTCTTTCTCCACGTGCAGACATGCTCCCAGGTGCCTGTGGCAAGGGGAAGGAAATGCCATACACTGACCTGGAAGAGACCACAGGGCCCAGGCACAGTCTGAACCCTTCCCTCAACCCGGCGGTTTTGCTAGCAGGAGTTCAACCCCAACGAACACAGCCCGGAGACCCCTGGGGCAAAAACGGCTTCCGACGAACAATAGGTGCTTGCTGTGGAACACCTATCCCAAGTGGGGGTAGCCAGCTCAACAAAATGCCACACACCCAGGTGTAAGAAACAACATTGCCCAGCCATGGTCTAAGCCCCTCACCTCGTCCCTGTGCTTTGGGGACCCGGAGGGACAGCCGAGGCCCACGGCCCTGAGACCCCTTTGCAAAAAGCCGGCTTCCCACGGAAAGAGATTTCATAAGGTGCAGACCCTCTCCCAAGTGGTTGTGGCAAGGTAAAGCAAATGCCCTCCACTTCTCTGGAAGAAATCACAGTGCCCAGCCATGTTCTAAGCCCTCCCATCCTCCCTGGGCTTCTGGCAGCAGGAGTGAAAAGAGAGGAGCAGAGCACTGGGACCCGTTTGACAAAAACCGGCTTCCCACGGGAAAGTCTTTCTCCACGTGCAGACATGCTCCCAGGTGCCTGTGGCAAGGGGAAGGAAATGCCATACACTGACCTGGAAGAGACCACAGGGCCCAGGCACAGTCTGAACCCTTCCCTCAACCCGGTGGTTTTGCTAGCAGGAGTTCAACCCCAACGAACACAGCCCGGAGACCCCTGGGACAAAAACGGCTGCCGACGAACAATAGGTGCTTGCGGTGGAACACCTATCCCAAGTGCGGGTAGCCAGCTCAACAAAATGCCACACACCCAGGTGTAAGAAACAACATTGCCCAGGCATGGACTAAGCCCCTCAGCTCGTCCCTGTGCTTTGGGGAGCCGGAGGGACAGCCGAGGCCCACGGCCCTGAGACCCCTTTGCAAAAAGCCGGCTTCCCACGGAAAGAGTTTTCCTGAGGTGCAGACCGTCTCCCAAGTGTTTGTGGCAAGGTAAAGCAAATGCCCTCCACTTCTCTGGAAGAAACCACAGTGCCCAGCCATGTTCTAAGCCCTCCCATCCTCCCTGGGCTTCTGGCAGCAGGAGTGAAAAGAGAGGAGCAGAGCACTGGGACCCGTTTGACAAAAACCGGCTTCCCACGGGAAAGTCTTTCTCCACGTGCAGACATGCTCCCAGGTGCCTGTGGCAAGGGGAAGGAAATGCCATACACTGACCTGGAAGAGACCACAGGGCCCAGGCACAGTCTGAACCCTTCCCTCAACCCGGCGTTTTTGCTAGCAGGAGTTCAACCCCAACGAACACAGCCCGGAGACCCCTGGGGCAAAAACGTCTTCCGAGGAACAATAGGTGCTTGCTGTGGAACACCTATCCCAAGTGGGGGTAGCGAGCTCAACAAAATGCCACACACCCAGGTGTAAGAAACAACATTGCCCAGCCATGGTCTAAGCCCCTCACCTCGTCCCTGTGCTTTGGGGAGCCGGAGGGACAGCCGAGGCCCACGGCCCTGAGACCCCTTTGCAAAAAGCCGGCTTCCCACGGAAACAGTTTTCCTGAGGTGCAGTCCCTATCCCAAGTGGTTGTGGCAAGGTAAAGCAAATGCCCTCCACTTCTCTGGAAGAAACCACAGTGCCCAGCCATGTTCTAAGCCCTCCCATCCTCCCTGGGCTTCTGGCAGCAGGAGTGAAAAGAGAGGAGCAGAGCACTGGGACCCGTTTGACAAAAACCGGCTTCCCACGGGAAAGTCTTTCTCCACGTGCAGACATGCTCCCAGGTGCCTGTGGCAAGGGGAAGGAAATGCCATACACTGACCTGGAAGAGACCACAGGGCCCAGGCACAGTCTGAACCCTTCCCTCAAACCGGCGGTTTTGCTAGCAGGAGTTCAACCCCAACGAACACAGCCCGGAGACCCCTGGGGCAAAAACGGCTTCCGAGGAACAATAGGTGCTTGCTGTGGAACACCTATCCCAAGTGGGGGTAGCCAGCTCAACAAAATGCCACACACCCAGGTGTAAGAAACAACATTGCCCAGGCATGGTCTAAGCCCCTCACCTCGTCCCTGTGCTTTGGGGAGCCGGAGGGACAGCCGAGGCCCACGACCCTGAGACCCCTTTGCAAAAAGCCGGCTTCCCACGGAAACAGTTTTCCTGAGGTGCAGACCCTCTCCCAAGTGGTTGTGGCAAGGTAAAGCAAATGCCCTCCACTTCTCTGGAAGAAACCACAGTGCCCAGCCATGTTCTAAGCCCTCCCATCCTCCCTGGGCTTCTGGCAGCAGGAGTGAAAAGAGAGGAGCAGAGCACTGGGACCCGTTTGACAAAAACCGGCTTCCCACGGGAAAGTCTTTCTCCACGTGCAGACATGCTCCCAGGTGCCTGTGGCAAGGGGAAGGAAATGCCATACACTGACCTGGAAGAGACCACAGGGCCCAGGCACAGTCTGAACCCTTCCCTCAACCCGGCGGTTTTGCTAGCAGGAGTTCAACCCCAACGAACACAGCCCGGAGACCCCTGGGGCAAAAACGGCTTCCGACGAACAATAGGTGCTTGCTGTGGAACACCTATCCCAAGTGGGGGTAGCCAGCTCAACAAAATGCCTCACACCCAGGTGTAAAAAACAACATTGCCCAGCCATGGTCTAAGCCCCTCACCTCGTCCCTGTGCTTTGGGGAGCCGGAGGGACACCCGAGGCCCACGGCACTGAGACCCCTTTGCAAAAGCCGGCTTCCCACGGAAAGAGTTTTCCTGAGGTGCAGACCCTCTCCCAAGTGGTTGTGGCAAGGTAAAGCAAATGCCCTCCACTTCTCTGGAAGAAACCACAGTGCCCAGCCATGTTCTAAGCCCTCCCATCCTCCCTGGGCTTCTGGCAGCAGGAGTGAAAAGAGAGGAGCAGAGCACTGGGACCCGTTTGACAAAAACCGGCTTCCCACGGTAAAGTCTTTCTCCACGTGCAGACATGCTCCCAGGTGCCTGTGGCAAGGGGAAGGAAATGCCATACACTGACCTGGAAGAGACCACAGGGCCCAGGCACAGTCTGAACCCTTCCCTCAACCCGGCGGTTTTGCTAGCAGGAGTTCAACCCCTACGAACACAGCCCGAAGACCCCTGAGGCAAAAACGGCTTCCGAGGAACAATAGGTGCTTGCTGTGGAACACCTATCCCAAGTGGGGGTAGCCAGCTCAACAAAATGCCACACACCCAGGTGTAAGAAACAACATCGCCCAGGCATGGTCTAAGCCCCTCACCTCGTCCCTGTGCTTTGGGGAGCCGGAGGGACAGCCGAGGCCCACGGCCCTGAGACCCCTTTGCAAAAAGCCGGCTTCCCACGGAAACAGTTTTCCTGAGGTGCAGACCCTCTCCCAAGTGGTTGTGGCAAGGTAAAGCAAATGCCCTCCACTTCTCTGGAAGAAACCACAGTGCCCAGCCATGTTCTAAGCCCTCCCATCCTCCCTGGGCTTCTGGCAGCAGGAGTGAAAAGAGAGGAGCAGAGCACTGGGACCCGTTTGACAAAAACCGGCTTCCCACGGGAAAGTCTTTCTCCACGTGCAGACATGCTCCCAGGTGCCTGTGGCAAGGGGAAGGAAATGCCATACACTGACCTGGAAGAGACCACAGGGCCCAGGCACAGTCTGAACCCTTCCCTCAAACCGGCGGTTTTGCTAGCAGGAGTTCAACCCCAACGAACACAGCCCGGAGACCCCTGGGGCAAAAACGGCTTCCGAGGAACAATAGGTGCTTGCTGTGGAACACCTATCCCAAGTGGGGGTAGCCAGCTCAACAAAATGCCACACACCCAGGTGTAAGAAACAACATTGCCCAGGCATGGTCTAAGCCCCTCACCTCGTCCCTGTGCTTTGGGGAGCCGGAGGGACAGCCGAGGCCCACGACCCTGAGACCCCTTTGCAAAAAGCCGGCTTCCCACGGAAACAGTTTTCCTGAGGTGCAGACCCTCCCCAAGTGGTTGTGGCAAGGTAAAGCAAATGCCCTCCACTTCTCTGGAAGAAACCACAGTGCCCAGCCATGTTCTAAGCCCTCCCATCCTCCCTGGGCTTCTGGCAGCAGGAGTGAAAAGAGAGGAGCAGAGCACTGGGACCCGTTTGACAAAAACCGGCTTCCCACGGGAAAGTCTTTCTCCACGTGCAGACATGCTCCCAGGTGCCTGTGGCAAGGGGAAGGAAATGCCATACACTGACCTGGAAGAGACCACAGGGCCCAGGCACAGTCTGAACCCTTCCCTCAACCCGGCGGTTTTGCTAGCAGGAGTTCAACCCCAACGAACACAGCCCGGAGACCCCTGGGGCAAAAATGGCTTCCGAGGAACAATAGGTGCTTGCTGTGGAACACCTATCCCAAGTGGGGGTAGCCAGCTCAACAAAATGCCACACACCCAGGTGTAAGAAACAACATTGCCCAGGCATGGTCTAAGCCCCTCACCTCGTTCCTGTGCTTTGGGGAGCCGGAGGGACACCCGAGGCCCACGGCCCTGAGACCCCTTTGCAAAAAGCCGGCTTCCCACGGAAACAGTTTTCCTGAGGTGCAGACCCTCTCCCAAGTGGTTGTGGCAAGGTAAAGCAAATGCCCTCCACTTCTCTGGAAGAAACCACAGTGCCCAGCCATGTTCTAAGCCCTCCCATCCTCCCTGGGCTTCTGGCAGCAGGAGTGAAAAGAGAGGAGCAGAGCACTGGGACCCGTTTGACAAAAACCGGCTTCCCACGGGAAAGTCTTTCTCCACGTGCAGACATGCTCCCAGGTGCCTGTGGCAAGGGGAAGGAAATGCCATACACTGACCTGGAAGAGACCACAGGGCCCAGGCACAGTCTGAACCCTTCCCTCAACCCGGCGGTTTTGCTAGCAGGAGTTCAACCCCAACGAACACAGCCCGGAGACCCCTGGGGCAAAAACGGCTTCCGACGAACAATAGGTGCTTGCTGTGGAACACCTATCCCAAGTGGGGGTAGTCAGCTCAACAAAATGCCACACACCCAGGTGTAAGAAACAACATTGCCCAGGCATGGTCTAAGCCCCTCACCTCGTCCCTGTGCTTAGGGGAGCCGGAGGGACAGCCGAGGCCCACGGCCCTGAGACCCCTTTGCAAAATGCCGGCTTCCCACGGAAAGAGTTTTCCTGAGGTGCAGACCCTCTCCCAAGTGGTTGTGGCAAGGTAAAGCAAATGCCCTCCACTTCTCTGGAAGAAACCACAGTGCCCAGCCATGTTCTAAGCCCTCCCATCCCCCCTGGGCTTCTGGCAGCAGGAGTGAAAAGAGAGGAGCAGAGCACTGGGACCCGTTTGACAAAAACCGGCTTCCCACGGGAAAGTCTTTCTCCACGTGCAGACATGCTCCCAGGTGCCTGTGGCAAGGGGAAGGAAATGCCATACACTGACCTGGAAGAGACCACAGGGCCCAGGCACAGTCTGAACCCTTCCCTCAACCCGGCGGTTTTGCTAGCAGGAGTTCAACCCCAACGAACACAGCCCGGAGACCCCTGGGGCAAAAACGGCTTCCGACGAACAATAGGTGCTTGCTGTGGAACACCTATCCAAAGTGGGGGTAGCCAGCTCAACAAAATGCCACACACCCAGGTGTAAGAAACAACATTGCCCAGCCATGGTCTAAGCCCCTCACCTCGTCCCTGTGCTTTGGGGAGCCGGAGGGACAGCCGAGGCCCACGGCCCTGAGACCCCTTTGCAAAAAGCCGGCTTCCCACGGAAAGAGTTTTCCTGAGGTGCAGACCCTCTCCCAAGTGGTTGTGGCAAGGTAAAGCAAATGCCCTCCACTTCTCTGGAAGAAACCACAGTGCCCAGCCATGTTCTAAGCCCTCCCATCCCCCCTGGGCTTCTGGCAGCAGGAGTGAAAAGAGAGGAGCAGAGCACTGGGACCCGTTTGACAAAAACCGGCTTCCCACGGGAAAGTCTTTCTCCACGTGCAGACATGCTCCCAGGTGCCTGTGGCAAGGGGAAGGAAATGCCATACACTGACCTGGAAGAGACCACAGGGCCCAGGCACAGTCTGAACCCTTCCCTCAACCCGGCGGTTTTGCTAGCAGGAGTTCAACCCCAACGAACACAGCCCGGAGACCCCTGGGGCAAAAACGGCTTCCGACGAACAATAGGTGCTTGCTGTGGAACACCTATCCCAAGTGGGGGTAGCCAGCTCAACAAAATGCCACACACCCAGGTGTAAGAAACAACATTGCCCAGCCATGGTCTAAGCCCCTCACCTCGTCCCTGTGCTTTGGGGAGCCGGAGGGACAGCCGAGGCCCACGGCCCTGAGACCCCTTTGCAAAAAGCCGGCTTCCCACGGAAAGAGATTTCATAAGGTGCAGACCCTCTCCCAAGTGGTTGTGGCAAGGTAAAGCAAATGCCCTCCACTTCTCTGGAAGAAATCACAGTGCCCAGCCATGTTCTAAGCCCTCCCATCCTCCCTGGGCTTCTGGCAGCAGGAGTGAAAAGAGAGGAGCAGAGCACTGGGACCCGTTTGACAAAAACCGGCTTCCCACGGGAAAGTCTTTCTCCACGTGCAGACATGCTCCCAGGTGCCTGTGGCAAGGGGAAGGAAATGCCATACACTGACCTGGAAGAGACCACAGGGCCCAGGCACAGTCTGAACCCTTCCCTCAACCCGGTGGTTTTGCTAGCAGGAGTTCAACCCCAACGAACACAGCCCGGAGACCCCTGGGACAAAAACGGCTGCCGACGAACAATAGGTGCTTGCGGTGGAACACCTATCCCAAGTGCGGGTAGCCAGCTCAACAAAATGCCACACACCCAGGTGTAAGAAACAACATTGCCCAGGCATGGACTAAGCCCCTCAGCTCGTCCCTGTGCTTTGGGGAGCCGGAGGGACAGCCGAGGCCCACGGCCCTGAGACCCCTTTGCAAAAAGCCGGCTTCCCACGGAAAGAGTTTTCCTGAGGTGCAGACCCTCTCCCAAGTGGTTGTGGCAAGGTAAAGCAAATGCCCTCCACTTCTCTGGAAGAAACCACAGTGCCCAGCCATGTTCTAAGCCCTCCCATCCTCCCTGGGCTTCTGGCAGCAGGAGTGAAAAGAGAGGAGCAGAGCACTGGGACCCGTTTGACAAAAACCGGCTTCCCACGGGAAAGTCTTTCTCCACGTGCAGACATGCTCCCAGGTGCCTGTGGCAAGGGGAAGGAAATGCCATACACTGACCTGGAAGAGACCACAGGGCCCAGGCACAGTCTGAACCCTTCCCTCAACCCGGCGGTTTTGCTAGCAGGAGTTCAAACCCAACGAACACAGCCCAGAGACCCCTGGGGCAAAAACGGCTTCCGACGAACAATAGGTGCTTGCTGTGGAACACCTATCCCAAGTGGGGGTAGCCAGCTCAACAAAATGCCACACACCCAGGTGTAAGAAACAACATTGCCCAGGCATGGTCTAAGCCCCTCACCTCGTCCCTGTGCTTTGGGGAGCCGGAGGGACAGCCGAGGCCCACGGCCCTGAGACCCTTTTGCAAAAAGCCGGCTTCCCATGGAAAGAGTTTTCCTGAGGTGCAGACCCTCTCCCAAGTGGTTGTGGCAAGGTAAAGCAAATGCCCTCCACTTCTCTGGAAGAAACCACAGTGCCCAGCCATGTTCTAAGCCCTCCCATCCTCCCTGGGCTTCTGGCAGCAGGAGTGAAAAGAGAGGAGCAGAGCACTGGGACCCGTTTGACAAAAACCGGCTACCCACGGGAAAGTCTTTCTCCACGTGCAGACATGCTCCCAGGTGCCTGTGGCAAGGGGAAGGAAATGCCATACACTGACCTGGAAGAGACCACAGGGCCCAGGCACAGTCTGAACCCTTCCCTCAACCCGGCGATTTTGCGAGCAGGAGTTCAACCCCAACGAACACAGCCCGGAGACCCCTGGGGCAAAAACGGCTTCCGACCAACAATAGGTGCTTGCTGTGGAACACCTATCCCAAGTGGGGGTAGCCAGCTCAACAAAATGCCACACACCCAGGTGTAAGAAACAACATTGCCCAGGCATGGTCTAAGCCCCTCACCTCGTCCCTGTGCTTTGGGGAGCCGGAGGGACAGCCGAGGCCCACGGCCCTGAGACCCCTTTGCAAAAAGCCGGCTTCCCACGGAAAGAGTTTTCCTGAGGTGCAGACCCTCTCACAAGTGGTTGTGGCAAGGTAAAGCAAATGCCCTCCACTTCTCTGGAAGAAACCACAGTGCCCAGCCATGTTCTAAGCCCTCCCATCCTCCCTGTGCTTCTGGCAGCAGGAGTGAAAAGAGAGGAGCAGAGCACTGGGACCCGTTTGACAAAAACCGGCTTCCCACGGGAAAGTCTTTCTCCACGTGCAGACATGCTCCCAGGTGCCTGTGGCAAGGGGAAGGAAATGCCATACACTGACCTGGAAGAGCCCACAGGGCCCAGGCACAGTCTGAACCCTTCCCTCATCCCGGCGGTTTTCTAGCAGGAGTTCTACCCCAAGGAACACAGCCCGTAGTCCCTTGGGGCAAAAACGGCTTCCGACGAACAATAGGTGCTTGCTGTGGAACACCTATCCCAAGTGGGGGTAGCCAGCTCAACAAAATGCCACACACCCAGGTGTAAGAAACAACATTGCCCAGGCATGGTCTAAGCCCCTCACCTCGTCCCTGTGCTTTGGGGAGTCGGAGGGACACCCGAGACCCACGGCCCTTAGACCCCTTTGCAAAAAGCCGGCTTCACACGGAAACAGTTTTCCTGAGGTGCAGACCCTATCCCAAGTGGTTGTGGCAAGGTAAAGCAAATGCCCTCCACTTCTCTGGAAGAAACCACAGTGCCCAGCCATGTTCTAAGCCCTCCCATCCTCCCTGGGCTTCTGGCAGCAGGAGTGAAAAGAGAGGAGCAGAGCACTGGGATCCGTTTGACAAAAACCGGCTTCCCACGGGAAAGTCTTTCTCCACGTGCAGACATGCTCCCAGGTGCCTGGGGCAAGGGAAGGAAATGCCATACACTGACCTGGAAGAGACCACAGGGCCCAGGCACAGTTTGAACCCTTCCCTCAACCCGGCGGTTTTGCTAGCAGGAGTTCAACCCCAACGAACACAGCCCGGAGACCCCTGGGGCAAAAACGGCTTCCGACGAACAATAGGTGCTTGCTGTGGAACACCTATCCCAAGTGGGGGTAGCCAGCTCAACAAAATGCCACACACCCAGGTGTAAAAAACAACATTGCCCAGCCATGGTCTAAGCCCCTCACCTCGTCCCTGTGCTTTGGGGAGCCGGAGGGACACCCGAGGCCCACGGCACTGAGACCCCTTTGCAAAAGCCGGCTTCCCACGGAAACAGTTTTCCTGAGGTGTAGACCCTCTCACAAGTGGTTGTGGCAAGGTAAAGCAAATGCCCTCCACTTCTCTGGAAGAAACCACAGTGCCCAGCCATGTTCTAAGCCCTCCCATCCTCCCTGGGCTTCTGGCAGCAGGAGTGAAAAGAGAGGAGCAGAGCACTGGGACCCGTTTGACAAAAACCGGCTTCCCACGGTAAAGTCTTTCTCCACGTGCAGACATGCTCCCAGGTGCCTGTGGCAAGGGGAAGGAAATGCCATACACTGACCTGGAAGAGACCACAGGGCCCAGGCACAGTCTGAACCCTTCCCTCAAACCGGCGGTTTTGCTAGCAGGAGTTCAACCCCAACGAACACAGCCCGGAGACCCCTGGGGCAAAAACGGCTTCCGAGGAACAATAGGTGCTTGCTGTGGAACACCTATCCCAAGTGGGGGTAGCCAGCTCAACAAAATGCCACACACCCAGGTGTAAGAAACAACATTGCCCAGGCATGGTCTAAGCCCCTCACCTCGTCCCTGTGCTTTGGGGAGCCGGAGGGACAGCCGAGGCCCACGGCCCTGAGACCCCTTTGCAAAAAGCCGGCTTCCCACGGAAACAGTTTTCCTGAGGTGCAGACCCTCTCCCAAGTGGTTGTGGCAAGGTAAAGCAAATGCCCTCCACTTCTCTGGAAGAAACCACAGTGCCCAGCCATGTTCTAAGCCCTCCCATCCTCCCTGGGCTTCTGGCAGCAGGAGTGAAAAGAGAGGAGCAGAGCACTGGGACCCGTTTGACAAAAACCGGCTTCCCACGGGAAAGTCTTTCTCCACGTGCAGACATGCTCCCAGGTGCCTGTGGCAAGGGGAAGGAAATGCCATACACTGACCTGGAAGAGACCACAGGGCCCAGGCACAGTCTGAACGCTTCCCTCAACCCGGCGGTTTTGCTAGCAGGAGTTCAACCCCAACGGACACAGCCCGGAGACTCCTGGGGCAAAAACGGCTTCCGACGAACAATAGGTGCTTGCTGTGGAACACCTATCCCAAGTGGGGGTAGCCAACTCAACAAAATGCCACACACCCAGGTGTAAGAAACAACATTGCCCAGGCATGGTCTAAGCCCCTCACCTCGTCCCTGTGCTTTGGGGAGCCGGAGGGACAGCCGAGGCCCACGGCCCTGAGACCCCTTTGCAAAAAGCCGGCTTCCCACGGAAAGAGTTTTCCTGAGGTGCAGACCCTCTCCCAAGTGGTTGTGGCAAGGTAAAGCAAATGCCCTCCACTTCTCTGGAAGAAACCACAGGGCCCAGCCATGTTCTAAGCCCTCCCATCCTCCCTGGGCTTCTGGCAGCAGGAGTGAAAAGAGAGGAGCAGAGCACTGGGACTCGTTTGACAAAAACCGGCTTCCCACGGGAAAGTCTTTCTCCACGTGCAGACATGCTCCCAGGTGCCTGTGGCAAGGGGAAGGAAATGCCATACACTGACCTGGAAGAGACCACAGGGCCCAGGCACAGTCTGAACCCTTCCCTCAACCCGGCGGTTTTGCTAGCAGGAGTTCAAACCCAACGAACACAGCCCGGAGACCCCTGGGGCAAAAACGGCTTCCGACGAACAATAGGTGCTTGCTGTGGAACACCTATCCCAAGTGGGGGTAGCCAGCTCAACAAAATGCCACACACCCAGGTGTAAGAAACAACATTGCCCAGGCATGGACTAAGCCCCTCACCTCGTCCCTGTGCTTTGGGGAGCCGGAGGGACAGCCGAGGCCCACGGCCCTGAGACCCCTTTGCAAAAAGCCGGCTTCCCACGGAAAGAGTTTTCCTGAGGTGCAGACCCTCTCCCAAGTGGTTGTGGCAAGGTAAAGCAAATGCCCTCCACTTCTCTGGAAGAAACCACAGTGCCCAGCCATGTTCTAAGCCCTCCCATGTTGCCTGGGCTTCTGGCAGCAGGAGTGAAAAGAGAGGAGCAGAGCACTGGGACCCGTTTGACAAAAACCGGCTTCCCACGGGAAAGTCTTTCTCCACGTGCAGACATGCTCCCAGGTGCCTGTGGCAAGAGGAAGGAAATGCCATACACTGACCTGGAAGAGACCACAGGGCCCAGGCACAGTCTGAACCCTTCCCTCAACCCGGCGGTTTTGCTAGCAGGAGTTCAACCCCAACGAACACAGCCCGGAGACACCTGGGGCAAAAACGGCTTCCGACGAACAATAGGTGCTTGCTGTGGAACACCTATCCCAAGTGGGGGTAGCCAGCTCAACAAAATGCCACACACCCAGGTGTAAGAAACAACATTGCCCAGGCATGGTCTAAGCCCCTCACCTCGTCCCTGTGCTTTGGGGAGCCGGAGGGACAGCCGAGGCACACGGCCCTGGGACCCCTTTGAAAAAGCCGGCTTCCCACGGAGACAGTTTTCCTGAGGTGCACACCCTATTCCAAGTGGTTGTGGCAAAGTAAAGCAAATGCCCTCCACTTCTCTGGAAGAAACCACAGTGCCCAGCCATGTTCTAAGCCCTCCCATCCTCCCTGGGCTTCTGACAGCAGGAGTGAAAAGAGAGGAGCAGAGCACTGGGACCCGTTTGACAAAACCCGGCTTCCCACGGGAAAGTCTTTCTCCACGTGCAGACATGCTCCCAGGTGCCTGGGGCAAGGGGATGGAAATGCCATACACTGACCTGGAAGAGAACACAGGGCCCAGGCACAGTCTGAACCCTTCCCTCAACCCGGCGGTTTTGCTAGCAGGAGTTCAACCCCAACGAACACAGCCCGAAGACCCCTGGGTCAAAAACGGCTTCCGACGAACAATAGGTGCTTG
This sequence comes from Ursus arctos, assembly GCF_023065955.2. Lineage (NCBI taxonomy): Eukaryota > Metazoa > Chordata > Mammalia > Carnivora > Ursidae > Ursus > Ursus arctos. The sequence continues at coordinate 197,242 of NW_026623063.1, forward strand.
CTGTGGAACACCTATCCCAAGTGGGGGTAGCCAGCTCAACAAAATGCCACACACCCAGGTGTAAGAAACAACATTGCCCAGGCATGGTCTAAGCCCCTCACCTCGTCCCTGTGCTTTGGGGAGCCGGAGGGACAGCCGAGGCACACGGCCCTGAGACCCCTTTGAAAAAGCCGGCTTCCCACGGAAAAACTTTTCCTGAGGTGCAGACCCTATCCCAAGTGGTTGTGGCAAGGTAAAGCAAATGCCCTCCACTTCTCTGGAAGAAACCACAGTGCCCAGCCATGTTCTAAGCCCTCCCATCCTCCCTGGGCTTCTGGCAGCAGGAGTGAAAAGAGAGGAGCAGAGCACGGGGACCCGTTTGACAAAACCCGGCTTCCCACGGGAAAGTCTTTCTCCACGTGCAGACATGCTCCCAGGTGCCTGGGGCAAGGGGAAGGAAATGCCATACACTGACCTGGAAGAGACCACAGGGCCCAGGCACAGTCTGAACACTTCCCTCAACCCGGCGGATTTGCTAGCAGGAGTTCAACCCCAACGAACACAGCCCGGAGACCCCTGGGGCAAAAACGGCTTCCGACGAACAATAGGTGCTTGCTGTGGAACACCTATCCCAAGTGGGGGTAGCCAGCTCAACAAAATGCCACACACCCAGGTGTAAGAAACAACATTGCCCAGGCATGGTCTAAGCCCCTCACCTCGTCCCTGTGCTTTGGGGAGCCGGAGGGACAGCCGAGGCACACGGCCCTGAGACCCCTTTGCAAAAAGCCGGCTTCCCACGGAGACAGTTTTCCTGAGGTGCAGACCCTATCCCAAGTGGTTGTGGCAAGGTAAAGCAAATGCCCTCCACTTCTCTGGAAGAAACCACAGTGCCCAGCCATGTTCTAAGCCCTCCCATCCTCCCTGGGCTTCTGGCAGCAGGAGTGAAAAGAGAGGAGCAGAGCACGGGGACCCGTTTGACAAAACCCGGCTTCCCACGGGAAAGTCTTTCTCCACGTGCAGACATGCTCCCAGGTGCCTGGGGCAAGGGGAAGGAAATGCCATACAGTGACCTGGAAGAGACCACAGGGCCCAGGCACAGTCTGAACCCTTCCCTCAACCCGGCGGTTTTGCTAGCAGGAGTTCAACCCCAACGAACACAGCCCGGAGACCCCTGGGGCAAAAACGGCTTCCGACGAACAATAGGTGCTTGCTGTGGAACACCTATCCCAAGTGGGGGTAGCCAGCTCAACAAAATGCCACACACCCAGGTGTAAGAAACAACATTGCCCAGGCATGGTCTAAGCCCCTCACCTCGTCCCTGTGCTTTGGGGAGCCGGAGGGACAGCCGAGGCACACGGCCCTGAGACCCCTTTGCAAAAAGCCGGCTTCCCACGGAGACAGTTTTCCTGAGGTGCACACCCTATCCCAAGTGGTTGTGGCAAGGTAAAGCAAATGCCCTCCACTTCTCTGGAAGAAACCACAGTGCCCAGCCATGTTCTAAGCCCTCCCATCCTCCCTGGGCTTCTGGCAGCAGGAGTGAAAAGAGAGGAGCAGAGCACTGGGACCCGTTTGACAAAACCCGGCTTTCCACGGGAAAGTCTTTCTCCACGTGCAGACATGCTCCCAGGTGCCTGGGGCAAGGGGAAGGAAATGCCATACACTGACCTGGAAGAGACCACAGGGCCCAGGCACAGTCTGAACCCTTCCCTCAACCCGGCGGGTTTGCTAGCAGGAGTTCAACCCCAACGAACACAGCCCGGAGACCCCTGGGGCAAAAACGGCTTCCGACGAACAATAGGTGCTTGCTGTGGAACACCTATCCCAAGTGGGGGTAGCCAGCTCAACAAAATGCCACACACCCAGGTGTAAGAAACAACATTGCCCAGGCATGGTCTAAGCCCCTCACCTCGTCCCTGTGCTTTGGGGAGCCGGAGGGACAGCCGAGGCACACGGCCCTGAGACCCCTTTGAAAAAGCCGGCTTCCCATGGAGACAGTTTTCCTGAGGTGCAGACCCTATCCCAAGTGGTTGTGGCAAAGTAAAGCAAATGCCCTCCACTTCTCTGGAAGAAACCACAGTGCCCAGCCATGTTCTAAGCCCTCCCATCCTCCCTGGGCTTCTGGCAGCAGGAGTGAAAAGAGAGGAGCAGAGCACTGGGCCCCGTTTGACAAAAACCGGCATCCCACGTTAAAGTCTTTCTCCACGTGCAGACATGCTCCCAGGTGCCTGTGGCAAGGGGAAGGAAATGCCATACACTGACCTGGAAGAGACCACAGGGCCCAGGCACAGTCTGAACCCTTCCCTCAACCCGGCGGGTTTGCTAGCAGGAGTTCAACCCCAACGAACACAGCCCGGAGACCCCTGGGGCAAAAACGGCTTCCGACGAACAATAGGTGCTTGCTGTGGAACACCTATCCCAAGTGGGGGTAGCCAGCTCAACAAAATGCCACACACCCAGGTGTAAGAAACAACATTGCCCAGGCATGGTCTAAGCCCCTCACCTCGTCCCTGTGCTTTGGGGAGCCGGAGGGACAGCCGAGGCACACGGCCCTGAGACCCCTTTGCAAAAAGCCGGCTTCCCACGGAGACAGTTTTCCTGAGGTGCAGACCTTATCCCAAGGGGTTGTGGCAAGGTAAAGCAAATGCCCTCCACTTCTCTGGAAGAAACCACAGTGCCCAGCCATGTTCTAAGCCCTCCCATTCTCCCTGGGCTTCTGGCAGCAGGAGTGAAAAGAGAGGAGCAGAGCACTGGGACCCGTTTGACAAAACCCGGCTTCCCACGGGAAAGTCTTTCTCCACGTGCAGACATGCTCCCAGGTGCCTGGGGCAAGGGGAAGGAAATGCCATACACTGACCTGGAAGAGACCACAGGGCCCAGGCACAGTCTGAACCCTTCCCTCAACCCGGCGGTTTTGCTAGCAGGAGTTCAACCCCAACGAACACAGCCCGAAGACCCCTGGGTCAAAAACGGCTTCCGACGAACAATAGGTGCTTGCTGTGGAACACCTATCCCAAGTGGGGGTAGCCAGCTCAACAAAATGCCACACACCCAGGTGTAAGAAACAACATTGCCCAGGCATGGTCTAAGCCCCTCACCTCGTCCCTGTGCTTTGGGGAGCCGGAGGGACAGCCGAGGCACACGGCCCTGAGACCCCTTTGAAAAAGCCGGCTTCCCACGGAAACAGTTTTCCTGAGGTGCACACCCTATCCCAAGTGGTTGTGGCAAGGTAAAGCAAATGCCCTCCACTTCTCTGGAAGAAACCACAGTGCCCAGCCATGTTCTAAGCCCTCCCATCCTCCCTGGGCTTCTGGCAGCAGGAGTGAAAAGAGAGGAGCAGAGCACTGGGACCCGTTTGACAAAACCCGGCTTCCCACGGGAAAGTCTTTCTCCACGTGCAGACATGCTCCCAGGTGCCTGGGGCAAGGGGAAGGAAATGGCATACACTGACCTGGAAGAGACCACAGAGCCCAGGCACAGTCTGAACCCTTCCCTCAACCCGGCGGTTTTGCTAGCAGGAGTTCAACCCCAACGAACACAGCCCGGAGACCCCTGGGGCAAAAACGGCTTCGGACGAACAATAGGTGCTTGCTGTGGAATACCTATCCCAAGTGGGGGTAGCCAGCTCAACAAAATGCCACACACCCAGGTGTAAGAAACAACATTGCCCAGGCATGGTCTAAGCCCCTCACCTCGTCCCTGTGCTTTGGGGAGCCGGAGGGACAGCCGAGGCACACGGCCCTGAGACCCCTTTGAAAAAGCCGGCTTCCCACGGAGACAGTTTTCCTGAGGTACACACCCTATCCCAAGTGGTTGTGGCAAAGTAAAGCAAATGCCCTCCACTTCTCTGGAAGAAACCACAGTGCCCAGCCATGTTCTAAACCCTCCCATCCTCCCTGTTCTTCTGACAGCAGGAGTGAAAAGAGAGGAGCAGAGCACTGGGACCCGTTTGACAAAACCCGGCTTCCCACGGGAAAGTCTTTCTCCACGTGCAGCCCTGCTCCCAGGTGCCTGTGGCAAGGGGAAGGAAATGCCATACACTGACCTGGAAGAGACCACAGGGCCCAGGCACAGTCTGAACCCTTCCCTCAACCCGGCGGTTTTGCTAGCAGGAGTTCAACCCCAACGAACACAGCCCGGAGACCCCTGGGGCAAAAACGGCTTCCGACGAACAATAGGTGCTTGCTGTGGAACACCTATCCCAAGTGGGGGTAGCCAGCTCAACAAAATGCCACACACCCAGGTGTAAGAAACAACATTGCCCAGGCATGGTCTAAGCCCCTCACCTCGTCCCTGTGCTTTGGGGAGCCGGAGGGACAGCCGAGGCCCACGGCCCTGAGACCCCTTTGCAAAAAGCCGGCTTCCCACGGAGACAGTTTTCCTGAGGTGCACACCCTATCCCAAGTGGTTGTGGCAAGGTAAAGCAAATGCCCTCCACTTCTCTGGAAGAAACCACAGTGCCCAGCCATGTTCTAAGCCCTCCCATCCTCCCTGGGCTTCTGGCAGCAGGAGTGAAAAGAGAGGAGCAGAGCACTGGGACCCGTTTGACAAAACCCGGCTTCCCACGGGAAAGTCTTTCTCCACGTGCAGACATGCTCCCAGGTGCCTGTGGCAAGGGGAAGGAAATGCCATACACTGACCTGGAAGAGACCACAGGGCCCAGGCACAGTCTGAACCCTTCCCTCAACCCGGCGGTTTTGCTAGCAGGAGTTCAACCCCAACGAACACAGCCCGGAGACCCCTGGGTCAAAAACGGCTTCCGACGAACAATAGGTGCTTGCTGTGGAACAGCTATCCCAAGTGGGGGTAGCCAGCTCAACAAAATGCCACACACCCAGGTGTAAGAAACAACATTGCCCAGGCATGGTCTAAGCCCCTCACCTCGTCCCTGTGCTTTGGGGAGCCGGAGGGACAGCCGAGGCACACGGCCCTGAGACCCCTTTGAAAAAGCAGGCTTCCCACGGAGACAGTTTTCCTGAGGTGCAGACCCTATCCCAAGTGGTTGTGGCAAGGTAAAGCAAATGCCCTCCACTTCTCTGGAAGAAACCACAGTGCCCAGCCATGTTCTAAGCCCTCCCATCCTCCCTGGGCTTCTGGCAGCAGGAGTGAAAAGAGAGGAGCAGAGCACGGGGCCCCGTTTGACAAAACCCGGCTTCCCACGGGAAAGTCTTTCTCCACGTGCAGACATGCTCCCAGGTGCCTGGGGCAAGGGGAAGGAAATGCCATACACTGACCTGGAAGAGACCACAGGGCCCAGGTACAGTCTGAACCCTTCCCTCAACCCGGCGGGTTTGCTAGCAGGAGTTCAACCCCAACGAACACAGCCCGGAGACCCCTGGGGCAAAAACGGCTTCCGACGAACAATAGGTGCTTGCTGTGGAACACCTATCCCAAGTGGGGGTAGCCAGCTCAACAAAATGCCACACACCCAGGTGTAAGAATCAACATTGCCCAGGCATGGTCTAAGCCCCTCACCTCGTCCCTGTGCTTTGGGGAGCCGGAGGGACAGCCGAGGCACACGGCCCTGAGACCCCTTTGCAAAAAGCCGGCTTCCCACGGAGACAGTTTTCCTGAAGTGCAGACCCTATCCCAAGTGGTTGTGGCAAGGTAAAGCAAATGCCCTCCACTTCTCTGGAAGAAACCACAGTGCCCAGCCATGTTCTAAGCCCTCCCATCCTCCCTGGGCTTCTGGCAGCAGGAGTGAAAAGAGAGGAGCAGAGCACTGGGACCCGTTTGACAAAAACCGGCTTCCCACGGGAAAGTCTTTCTCCACGTGCAGACATGCTCCCAGGTGCCTGGGGCAAGGGGAAGGAAATGCCATACAGTGACCTGGAAGAGACCACAGGGCCCAGGCACAGTCTGAACCCTTCCCTCAACCCGGCGGGTTTGCTAGCAGGAGTTCAACCCCAACGAACACAGCCCGGAGACCCCTGGGGCAAAAACGGCTTCCGACGAACAATAGGTGCTTGCTGTGGAACACCTATCCCAAGTGGGGGTAGCCAGCTCAACAAAATGCCACACACCCAGGTGTAAGAAACAACATTGCCCAGGCATGGTCTAAGCCCCTCACCTCGTCCCTGTGCTTTGGGGAGCCGGAGGGACAGCCGAGGCCCACGGCCCTGAGACCCCTTTGCAAAAAGCCGGCTTCCCACGGAGACAGTTTTCCTGAGGTGCACACCCTATCCTAAGTGGTTGTGGCAAGGTAAAGCAAATGCCCTCCACTTCTCTGGAAGAAACCACAGTGCCCAGCCATGTTCTAAGCCCTCCCATCCTCCCTGGGCTTCTGACAGCAGGAGTGAAAAGAGAGGAGCAGAGCACTGGGACCCGTTTGACAAAACCCGGCTTCCCACGGGAAAGTCTTTCTCCACGTGCAGACATGCTCCCAGGTGCCTGGGGCAAGGGGAAGGAAATGCCATACACTGACCTGGAAGAGACCACAGGGCCCAGGCACAGTCTGAACACTTCCCTCAACCCGGCGGTTTTGCTAGCAGGAGTTCAACCCCAACGAACACAGCCCGGAGACCCCTGGGGCAAAAACGGCTTCCGACGAACAATAGGTGCTTGCTGTGGAACACCTATCCCAAGTGGGGGTAGCCAGCTCAACAAAATGCCACACACCCAGGTGTAAGAAACAACATTGCCCAGGCATGGTCTAAGCCCCTCACCTCGTCCCTGTGCTTTGGGGAGCCGGAGGGACAGCCGAGGCACACGGCCCTGAGACCCCTTTGCAAAAAGCCGGCTTCCCACGGAGACAGTTTTCCTGAGGTGCACACCCTATCCCAAGTGGTTGTGGCAAGGTAAAGCAAATGCCCTCCACTTCTCTGGAAGAAACCACAGTGCCCAGCCATGTTCTAAGCCCTCCCATCCTCCCTGGGCTTCTGGCAGCAGGAGTGAAAAGAGAGGAGCAGAGCACGGGGACCCGTTTGACAAAACCCGGCTTTCCACGGGAAAGTCTTTCTCCACGTGCAGACATGCTCCCAGGTGCCTGGGGCAAGGGGAAGGAAATGCCATACACTGACCTGGAAGAGACCACAGGGCCCAGGCACAGTCTGAACACTTCCCTCAACCCGGCGGTTTTGCTAGCAGGAGTTCAACCCGAACGAACACAGCCCGGAGACCCCTGGGGCAAAAACGGCTTCCGACGAACAATAGGTGCTTGCTGTGGAACACCTATCCCAAGTGGGGGTAGCCAGCTCAACAAAATGCCACACACCCAGGTGTAAGAAACAACATTGCCCAGGCATGGTCTAAGCCCCTCACCTCGTCCCTGTGCTTTGGGGAGCCGGAGGGACAGCCGAGGCACACGGCCCTGAGACCCCTTTGCAAAAAGCCGGCTTCCCACGGAGACAGTTTTCCTGAGGTGCACACCCTATCCCAAGTGGTTGTGGCAAGGTAAAGCAAATGCCCTCCACTTCTCTGGAAGAAACCACAGTGCCCAGCCATGTTCTAAGCCCTCCCATCCTCCCTGGGCTTCTGGCAGCAGGAGTGAAAAGAGAGGAGCAGAGCACGGGGACCCGTTTGACAAAACCCGGCTTCCCACGGGAAAGTCTTTCTCCACGTGCAGACATGCTCCCAGGTGCCTGGGGCAAGGGGAAGGAAATGCCATACAGTGACCTGGAAGAGACCACAGGGCCCAGGCACAGTCTGAACCCTTCCCTCAACCCGGCGGTTTTGCTAGCAGGAGTTCAACCCCAACGAACACAGCCCGGAGACCCCTGGGGCAAAAACGGCTTCCGACGAACAATAGGTGCTTGCTGTGGAACACCTATCCCAAGTGGGGGTAGCCAGCTCAACAAAATGCCACACACCCAGGTGTAAGAAACAACATTGCCCAGGCATGGTCTAAGCCCCTCACCTCGTCCCTGTGCTTTGGGGAGCCGGAGGGACAGCCGAGGCACACGGCCCTGAGACCCCTTTGCAAAAAGCCGGCTTCCCACGGAGACAGTTTTCCTGAGGTGCACACCCTATCCCAAGTGGTTGTGGCAAGGTAAAGCAAATGCCCTCCACTTCTCTGGAAGAAACCACAGTGCCCAGCCATGTTCTAAGCCCTCCCATCCTCCCTGGGCTTCTGGCAGCAGGAGTGAAAAGAGAGGAGCAGAGCACTGGGACCCGTTTGACAAAACCCGGCTTTCCACGGGAAAGTCTTTCTCCACGTGCAGACATGCTCCCAGGTGCCTGGGGCAAGGGGAAGGAAATGCCATACACTGACCTGGAAGAGACCACAGGGCCCAGGCACAGTCTGAACCCTTCCCTCAACCCGGCGGGTTTGCTAGCAGGAGTTCAACCCCAACGAACACAGCCCGGAGACCCCTGGGGCAAAAACGGCTTCCGACGAACAATAGGTGCTTGCTGTGGAACACCTATCCCAAGTGGGGGTAGCCAGCTCAACAAAATGCCACACACCCAGGTGTAAGAAACAACATTGCCCAGGCATGGTCTAAGCCCCTCACCTCGTCCCTGTGCTTTGGGGAGCCGGAGGGACAGCCGAGGCACACGGCCCTGAGACCCCTTTGAAAAAGCCGGCTTCCCACGGAGACAGTTTTCCTGAGGTACACACCCTATCCCAAGTGGTTGTGGCAAAGTAAAGCAAATGCCCTCCACTTCTCTGGAAGAAACCACAGTGCCCAGCCATGTTCTAAGCCCTCCCATCCTCCCTGGGCTTCTGACAGCAGGAGTGAAAAGAGAGGAGCAGAGCACTGGGACCCGTTTGACAAAACCCGGCTTCCCACGGGAAAGTCTTTCTCCACGTGCAGCCCTGCTCCCAGGTGCCTGTGGCAAGGGGAAGGAAATGCCATACACTGACCTGGAAGAGACCACAGGGCCCAGGCACAGTCTGAACCCTTCCCTCAACCCGGCGGTTTTGCTAGCAGGAGTTCAACCCCAACGAACACAGCCCGGAGACCCCTGGGGCAAAAACGGCTTCCGACGAACAATAGGTGCTTGCTGTGGAACACCTATCCCAAGTGGGGGTAGCCAGCTCAACAAAATGCCACACACCCAGGTGTAAGAAACAACATTGCCCAGGCATGGTCTCAGCCCCTCACCTCGTCCCTGTGCTTTGGGGAGCCGGAGGGACAGCCGAGGCACACGGCCCTGAGACCCCTTTGCAAAAAGCCGGCTTCCCACGGAGACAGTTTTCCTGAGGTGCACACCCTATCCCAAGTGGTTGTGGCAAGGTAAAGCAAATGCCCTCCACTTCTCTGGAAGAAACCACAGTGCCCAGCCATGTTCTAAGCCCTCCCATCCTCCCTGGGCTTCTGGCAGCAGGAGTGAAAAGAGAGGAGCAGAGCACTGGGACCCGTTTGACAAAAACCGGCTTCCCACGGGAAAGTCTTTCTCCACGTGCAGACATGCTCCCAGGTGCCTGGGGCAAGGGGAAGGAAATGCCATACACTGACCTGGAAGAGACCACAGGGCCCAGGCACAGTCTGAACCCTTCCCTCAACCCGGCGGTTTTGCTAGCAGGAGTTCAACCCCAACGAACACAGCCCGGAGACCCCTGGGGCAAAAACGGCTTCCGACGAACAATAGGTGCTTGCTGTGGAACACCTATCCCAAGTGGGGGTAGCCAGCTCAACAAAATGCCACACACCCAGGTGTAAGAAACAACATTGCCCAGGCATGGTCTAAGCCCCTCACCTCGTCCCTGTGCTTTGGGGAGCCGGAGGGACAGCCGAGGCACACGGCCCTGAGACCCCTTTGAAAAAGCAGGCTTCCCACGGAGACAGTTTTCCTGAGGTGCAGACCCTATCCCAAGTGGTTGTGGCAAGGTAAAGCAAATGCCCTCCACTTCTCTGGAAGAAACCACAGTGCCCAGCCATGTTCTAAGCCCTCCCATCCTCCCTGGGCTTCTGGCAGCAGGAGTGAAAAGAGAGGAGCAGAGCACGGGGCCCCGTTTGACAAAACCCGGCTTCCCACGGGAAAGTCTTTCTCCACGTGCAGACATGCTCCCAGGTGCCTGGGGCAAGGGGAAGGAAATGCCATACACTGACCTGGAAGAGACCACAGGGCCCAGGTACAGTCTGAACCCTTCCCTCAACCCGGCGGGTTTGCTAGCAGGAGTTCAACCCCAACGAACACAGCCCGGAGACCCCTGGGGCAAAAACGGCTTCCGACGAACAATAGGTGCTTGCTGTGGAACACCTATCCCAAGTGGGGGTAGCCAGCTCAACAAAATGCCACACACCCAGGTGTAAGAAACAACATTGCCCAGGCATGGTCTAAGCCCCTCACCTCGTCCCTGTGCTTTGGGGAGCCGGAGGGACAGCCGAGGCCCACGGCCCTGAGACCCCTTTGAAAAAGCCGGCTTCCCACGGAGACAGTTTTCCTGAGGTGCAGACCCTATCCCAAGTGGTTGTGGCAAAGTAAAGCAAATGCCCTCCACTTCTCTGGAAGAAACCACAGTGCCCAGCCATGTTCTAAGCCCTCCCATCCTCCCTGGGCTTCTGACAGCAGGAGTGAAAAGAGAGGAGCAGAGCACTGGGACCCGTTTGACAAAACCCGGCTTCCCACGGGAAAGTCTTTCTCCACGTGCAGCCCTGCTCCCAGGTGCCTGTGGCAAGGGGAAGGAAATGCCATACACTGACCTGGAAGAGACCACAGGGCCCAGGCACAGTCTGAACCCTTCCCTCAACCCGGCGGTTTTGCTAGCAGGAGTTCAACCCCAACGAACACAGCCCGGAGACCCCTGGGGCAAAAACGGCTTCCGACGAACAATAGGTGCTTGCTGTGGAACACCTATCCCAAGTGGGGGTAGCCAGCTCAACAAAATGCCACACACCCAGGTGTAAGAAACAACATTGCCCAGGCATGGTCTAAGCCCCTCACCTCGTCCCTGTGCTTTGGGGAGCCGGAGGGACAGCCGAGGCACACGGCCCTGAGACCCCTTTGCAAAAAGCCGGCTTCCCACGGAGACAGTTTTCCTGAGGTGCACACCCTATCCCAAGTGGTTGTGGCAAGGTAAAGCAAATGCCCTCCACTTCTCTGGAAGAAACCACAGTGCCCAGCCATGTTCTAAGCCCTCCCATCCTCCCTGGGCTTCTGACAGCAGGAGTGAAAAGAGAGGAGCAGAGCACTGGGACCCGTTTGACAAAACCCGGCTTCCCACGGGAAAGTCTTTCTCCACGTGCAGCCCTGCTCCCAGGTGCCTGTGGCAAGGGGAAGGAAATGCCATACACTGACCTGGAAGAGACCACAGGGCCCAGGCACAGTCTGAACCCTTCCCTCAACCCGGCGGTTTTGCTAGCAGGAGTTCAACCCCAACGAACACAGCCCGGAGACCCCTGGGGCAAAAACGGCTTCCGACGAACAATAGGTGCTTGCTGTGGAACACCTATCCCAAGTGGGGGTAGCCAGCTCAACAAAATGCCACACACCCAGGTGTAAGAAACAACATTGCCCAGGCATGGTCTCAGCCCCTCACCTCGTCCCTGTGCTTTGGGGAGCCGGAGGGACAGCCGAGGCACACGGCCCTGAGACCCCTTTGCAAAAAGCCGGCTTCCCACGGAGACAGTTTTCCTGAGGTGCACACCCTATCCCAAGTGGTTGTGGCAAGGTAAAGCAAATGCCCTCCACTTCTCTGGAAGAAACCACAGTGCCCAGCCATGTTCTAAGCCCTCCCATCCTCCCTGGGCTTCTGGCAGCAGGAGTGAAAAGAGAGGAGCAGAGCACTGGGACCCGTTTGACAAAACCCGGCTTCCCACGGGAAAGTCTTTCTCCACGTGCAGACATGCTCCCAGGTGCCTGGGGCAAGGGGAAGGAAATGCCATACACTGACCTGGAAGAGACCACAGGGCCCAGGCACAGTCTGAACCCTTCCCTCAACCCGGCGGTTTTGCTAGAAGGAGTTCAACCCCAACGAACACAGCCCGGAGACCCCTGGGTCAAAAACGGCTTCCGACGAACAATAGGTGCTTGCTGTGGAACACCTATCCCAAGTGGGGGTAGCCAGCTCAACAAAATGCCACGCACCCAGGTGTAAGAAACAACATTGCCCAGGCATGGTCTAAGCCCCTCACCTCGTCCCTGTGCTTTGGGGAGCCGGAGGGACAGCCGAGGCACACGGCCCTGAGACCCCTTTGAAAAAGCCGGCTTCCCACGGAAACACTTTTCCTGAGGTGCAGACCCTATCCCAAGTGGTTGTGGCAAGGTAAAGCAAATGCCCTCCACTTCTCCGGAAGAAACCACAGTGCACAGCCATGTTCTAAGCCCTCCCATCCTCCCTGGGCTTCTGGCAGCAGGAGTGAAAAGAGAGGAGCAGAGCACTGGGACCCGTTTGACAAAACCCGGCTTCCCAAGGGAAAGTCTTTCTCCACGTGCAGACATGCTCCCAGGTGCCTGGGGCAAGGGGAAGGAAATGCCATACACTGACCTGGAAGAGACCACAGGGCCCAGGCACAGTCTGAACCCTTCCCTCAACCCGGCGGTTTTGCTAGCAGGAGTTCAACCCCAACGAACACAGCCCGGAGACCCCTGGGTCAAAAACGGCTTCCGACGAACAATAGGTGCTTGCTGTGGAACACCTATCCCAAGTGGGGGTAGCCAGCTCAACAAAATGCCACACACCCAGGTGTAAGAAACAACATTGCCCAGGCATGGTCTAAGCCCCTCACCTCGTCCCTGTGCTTTGGGGAGCCGGAGGGACAGCCGAGGCACACGGCCCTGAGACCCCTTTGAAAAAGCCGGCTTCCCACGGAGACAGTTTTCCTGAGGTGCAGACCCTATCCCAAGTGGTTGTGGCAAAGTAAAGCAAATGCCCTCCACTTCTCTGGAAGAAACCACAGTGCCCAGCCATGTTCTAAGCCCTCCCATCCTCCCTGGGCTTCTGGCAGCAGGAGTGAAAAGAGAGGAGCAGAGCACGGGGACCCGTTTGACAAAACCCGGCTTCCCACGGGAAAGTCTTTCTCCACGTGCAGCCCTGCTCCCAGGTGCCTGTGGCAAGGGGAAGGAAATGCCATACAGTGACCTGGAAGAGACCACAGGGCCCAGGCACAGTCTGAACCCTTCCCTCAACCCGGCGGTTTTGCTAGCAGGAGTTCAACCCCAACGAACACAGCCCGGAGACCCCTGGGGCAAAAACGGCTTCCGACGAACAATAGGTGCTTGCTGTGGAACACCTATCCCAAGTGGGGGTAGCCAGCTCAACAAAATGCCACACACCCAGGTGTAAGAAACAACATTGCCCAGGCATGGTCTAAGCCCCTCACCTCGTCCCTGTGCTTTGGGGAGCCGGAGGGACAGCCGAGGCACACGGCCCTGAGACCCCTTTGCAAAAAGCCGGCTTCCCACGGAGACAGTTTTCCTGAGGTGCACACCCTATCCCAAGTGGTTGTGGCAAGGTAAAGCAAATGCCCTCCACTTCTCTGGAAGAAACCACAGTGCCCAGCCATGTTCTAAGCCCTCCCATCCTCCCTGGGCTTCTGGCAGCAGGAGTGAAAAGAGAGGAGCAGAGCACTGGGACCCGTTTGACAAAAACCGGCTTCCCACGGGAAAGTCTTTCTCCACGTGCAGACATGCTCCCAGGTGCCTGGGGCAAGGGGAAGGAAATGCCATACACTGACCTGGAAGAGACCACAGGGCCCAGGCACAGTCTGAACCCTTCCCTCAACCCGGCGGTTTTGCTAGCAGGAGTTCAACCCCAACGAACACAGCCCGGAGACCCCTGGGGCAAAAACGGCTTCCGACGAACAATAGGTGCTTGCTGTGGAACACCTATCCCAAGTGGGGGTAGCCAGCTCAACAAAATGCCACACACCCAGGTGTAAGAAACAACATTGCCCAGGCATGGTCTAAGCCCCTCACCTCGTCCCTGTGCTTTGGGGAGCCGGAGGGACAGCCGAGGCCCACGGCCCTGAGACCCCTTTGAAAAAGCCGGCTTCCCACGGAGACAGTTTTCCTGAGGTGCAGACCCTATCCCAAGTAGTTGTGGCAAAGTAAAGCAAATGCCCTCCACTTCTCTGGAAGAAACCACAGTGCCCAGCCATGTTCTAAGCCCTCCCATCCTCCCTGGGCTTCTGACAGCAGGAGTGAAAAGAGAGGAGCAGAGCACTGGGACCCGTTTGACAAAACCCGGCTTCCCACGGGAAAGTCTTTCTCCACGTGCAGCCCTGCTCCCAGGTGCCTGTGGCAAGGGGAAGGAAATGCCATACACTGACCTGGAAGAGACCACAGGGCCCAGGCACAGTCTGAACCCTTCCCTCAACCCGGCGGTTTTGCTAGCAGGAGTTCAACCCCAACGAACACAGCCCGGAGACCCCTGGGGCAAAAACGGCTTCCGACGAACAATAGGTGCTTGCTGTGGAACACCTATCCCAAGTGGGGGTAGCCAGCTCAACAAAATGCCACACACCCAGGTGTAAGAAACAACATTGCCCAGGCATGGTCTAAGCCCCTCACCTCGTCCCTGTGCTTTGGGGAGCCGGAGGGACAGCCGAGGCACACGGCCCTGAGACCCCTTTGCAAAAAGCCGGCTTCCCACGGAGACAGTTTTCCTGAGGTGCACACCCTATCCCAAGTGGTTGTGGCAAGGTAAAGCAAATGCCCTCCACTTCTCTGGAAGAAACCACAGTGCCCAGCCATGTTCTAAGCCCTCCCATCCTCCCTGGGCTTCTGGCAGCAGGAGTGAAAAGAGAGGAGCAGAGCACTGGGACCCGTTTGACAAAACCCGGCTTCCCACGGGAAAGTCTTTCTCCACGTGCAGACATGCTCCCAGGTGCCTGGGGCAAGGGGAAGGAAATGCCATACACTGACCTGGAAGAGACCACAGGGCCCAGGCACAGTCTGAACCCTTCCCTCAACCCGGCGGGTTTGCTAGCAGGAGTTCAACCCCAACGAACACAGCCCGGAGACCCCTGGGTCAAAAACGGCTTCCGACGAACAATAGGTGCTTGCTGTGGAACACCTATCCCAAGTGGGGGTAGCCAGCTCAACAAAATGCCACACACCCAGGTGTAAGAAACAACATTGCCCAGGCATGGTCTAAGCCCCTCACCTCGTCCCTGTGCTTTGGGGAGCCGGAGGGACAGCCGAGGCACACGGCCCTGAGACCCCTTTGAAAAAGCAGGCTTCCCACGGAGACAGTTTTCCTGAGGTGCAGACCCTATCCCAAGTGGTTGTGGCAAGGTAAAGCAAATGCCCTCCACTTCTCTGGAAGAAACCACAGTGCCCAGCCATGTTCTAAGCCCTCCCATCCTCCCTGGGCTTCTGGCAGCAGGAGTGAAAAGAGAGGAGAAGAGCACGGGGCCCCGTTTGACAAAACCCGGCTTCCCACGGGAAAGTCTTTCTCCACGTGCAGACATGCTCCCAGGTGCCTGGGGCAAGGGGAAGGAAATGCCATACACTGACCTGGAAGAGACCACAGGGCCCAGGTACACTCTGAACCCTTCCCTCAACCCGGCGGGTTTGCTAGCAGGAGTTCAACCCCAACGAACACAGCCCGGAGACCCCTGGGGCAAAAACGGCTTCCGACGAACAATAGGTGCTTGCTGTGGAACACCTATCCCAAGTGGGGGTAGCCAGCTCAACAAAATGCCACACACCCAGGTGTAAGAATCAACATTGCCCAGGCATGGTCTAAGCCCCTCACCTCGTCCCTGTGCTTTGGGGAGCCGGAGGGACAGCCGAGGCACACGGCCCTGAGACCCCTTTGCAAAAAGCCGGCTTCCCACGGAGACAGTTTTCCTGAAGTGCAGACCCTATCCCAAGTGGTTGTGGCAAGGTAAAGCAAATGCCCTCCACTTCTCTGGAAGAAACCACAGTGCCCAGCCATGTTCTAAGCCCTCCCATCCTCCCTGGGCTTCTGGCAGCAGAAGTGAAAAGAGAGGAGCAGAGCACTGGGACCCGTTTGACAAAAACCGGCTTCCCACGGGAAAGTCTTTCTCCACGTGCAGACATGCTCCCAGGTGCCTGGGGCAAGGGGAAGGAAATGCCATACACTGACCTGGAAGAGACCACAGGGCCCAGGCACAGTCTGAACCCTTCCCTCAACCCGGCGGGTTTGCTAGCAGGAGTTCAACCCCAACGAACACAGCCCGGAGACCCCTGGGGCAAAAACGGCTTCCGACGAACAATAGGTGCTTGCTGTGGAACACCTATCCCAAGTGGGGGTAGCCAGCTCAACAAAATGCGACACACCCAGGTGTAAGAAACAACATTGCCCAGGCATGGTCTAAGCCCCTCACCTCGTCCCTGTGCTTTGGGGAGCCGGAGGGACAGCCGAGGCCCACGGCCCTGAGACCCCTTTGCAAAAAGCCGGCTTCCCACGGAAACAGTTTTCCTGAGGTGCACACCCTATCCTAAGTGGTTGTGGCAAGGTAAAGCAAATGCCCTCCACTTCTCTGGAAGAAACCACAGTGCCCAGCCGTGTTCTAAGCCCTCCCATCCTCCCTGGGCTTCTGGCAGCAGGAGTGAAAAGAGAGGAGCAGAGCACGGGGACCCGTTTGACAAAACCCGGCTTCCCACGGGAAAGTCTTTCTCCACGTGCAGACATGCTCCCAGGTGCCTGGGGCAAGGGGAAGGAAATGCCATACACTGACCTGGAAGAGACCACAGGGCCCAGGCACAGTCTGAACACTTCCCTCAACCCGGCGGTTTTGCTAGCAGGAGTTCAACCCGAACGAACACAGCCCGGAGACCCCTGGGGCAAAAACGGCTTCCGACGAACAATAGGTGCTTGCTGTGGAACACCTATCCCAAGTGGGGGTAGCCAGCTCAACAAAATGCCACACACCCAGGTGTAAGAAACAACATTGCCCAGGCATGGTCTAAGCCCCTCACCTCGTCCCTGTGCTTTGGGGAGCCGGAGGGACAGCCGAGGCACACGGCCCTGAGACCCCTTTGCAAAAAGCCGGCTTCCCACGGAGACAGTTTTCCTGAGGTGCACACCCTATCCCAAGTGGTTGTGGCAAGGTAAAGCAAATGCCCTCCACTTCTCTGGAAGAAACCACAGTGCCCAGCCATGTTCTAAGCCCTCCCATCCTCCCTGGGCTTCTGGCAGCAGGAGTGAAAAGAGAGGAGCAGAGCACGGGGACCCGTTTGACAAAACCCGGCTTTCCACGGGAAAGTCTTTCTCCACGTGCAGACATGCTCCCAGGTGCCTGGGGCAAGGGGAAGGAAATGCCATACACTGACCTGGAAGAGACCACAGGGCCCAGGCACAGTCTGAACCCTTCCCTCAACCCGGTGGGTTTGCTAGCAGGAGTTCAACCCCAACGAACACAGCCCGGAGACCCCTGGGGCAAAAACGGCTTCCGACGAACAATAGGTGCTTGCTGTGGAACACCTATCCCAAGTGGGGGTAGCCAGCTCAACAAAATGCCACACACCCAGGTGTAAGAAACAACATTGCCCAGGCATGGTCTAAGCCCCTCACCTCGTCCCTGTGCTTTGGGGAGCCGGAGGGACAGCCGAGGCACCCGGCCCTGAGACCCCTTTGCAAAAAGCCGGCTTCCCACGGAGACAGTTTTCCTGAGGTGCACACCCTATCCCAAGTGGTTGTGGCAAGGTAAAGCAAATGCCCTCCACTTCTCTGGAAGAAACCACAGTGCCCAGCCATGTTCTAAGCCCTCCCATCCTCCCTGGGCTTCTGGCAGCAGGAGTGAAAAGAGAGGAGCAGAGCACGGGGACCCGTTTGACAAAACCCGGCTTCCCACGGGAAAGTCTTTCTCCACGTGCAGACATGCTCCCACGTGCCTGGGGCAAGGGGAAGGAAATGCCATACAGTGACCTGGAAGAGACCACAGGGCCCAGGCACAGTCTGAACCCTTCCCTCAACCCGGCGGGTTTGCTAGCAGGAGTTCAACCCCAACGAACACAGCCCGGAGACCCCTGGGGCAAAAACGGCTTCCGACGAACAATAGGTGCTTGCTGTGGAACACCTATCCCAAGTGGGGGTAGCCAGCTCAACAAAATGCCACACACCCAGGTGTAAGAAACAACATTGCCCAGGCATGGTCTAAGCCCCTCACCTCGTCCCTGTGCTTTGGGGAGCCGGAGGGACAGCCGAGGCACACGGCCCTGAGACCCCTTTGAAAAAGCCGGCTTCCCACGGAAACAGTTTTCCTGAGGTGCACACCCTATCCCAAGTGGTTGTGGCAAGGTAAAGCAAATGCCCTCCACTTCTCTGGAAGAAACCACAGTGCCCAGCCATGTTCTAAGCCCTCCCATCGTCCCTGGGCTTCTGGCAGCAGGAGTGAAAAGAGAGGAGCAGAGCACTGGGACCCGTTTGACAAAACCCGGCTTCCCACGGGAAAGTCTTTCTCCACGTGCAGACATGCTCCCAGGTGCCTGTGGCAAGGGGAAGGAAATGCAATACACTGACCTGGAAGAGACCACAGGGCCCAGGCACAGTCTGAACCCTTCCCTCAACCCGGCGGTTTTGCTAGCAGGAGTTCAACCCCAACGAACACAGCCCGGAGACCCCTGGGGCAAAAACGGCTTCCGACGAAAAATAGGTGCTTGCTGTGGAACACCTATCCCAAGTGGGGGTAGCCAGCTCAACAAAATGCCACACACCCAGGTGTAAGAAACAACATTGCCCAGGCATGGTCTAAGCCCCTCACCTCGTCCCTGTGCTTTGGGGAGCCGGAGGGACAGCCGAGGCACACGGCCCTGGGACCCCTTTGAAAAAGCCGGCTTCCCACGGAGACAGTTTTCCTGAGGTGCACACCCTATCCCAAGTGGTTGTGGCAAGGTAAAGCAAATGCCCTCCACTTCTCTAGAAGAAACCACAGTGCCCAGCCATGTTCTAAGCCCTCCCATCCTCCCTGGGCTTCTGACAGCAGGAGTGAAAAGAGAGGAGCAGAGCACTGGGACCCGTTTGACAAAACCCGGCTTCCCACGGGAAAGTCTTTCTCCACGTGCAGACATGCTCCCAGGTGCCTGTGGCAAGGGGAAGGAAATGCCATACACTGACCTGGAAGAGACCACAGGGCCCAGGCACAGTCTGAACCCTTCCCTCAACCCGGCGGTTTTGCTAGCAGGAGTTCAACCCCAACGAACACAGCCCGGAGACCCCTGGGGCAAAAACGGCTTCCGACGAACAATAGGTGCTTGCTGTGGAACACCTATCCCAACTGGGGGTAGCCAGCTCAACAAAATGCCACACACCCAGGTGTAAGAAACAACATTGCCCAGGCATGGTCTAAGCCCCTCACCTCGTCCCTGTGCTTTGGGGAGCCGGAGGGACAGCCGAGGCACACGGCCCTGAGACCCCTTTGCAAAAAGCCGGCTTCCCACGGAGACAGTTTTCCTGAGGTGCACACCCTATCCCAAGTGGTTGTGGCAAGGTAAAGCAAATGCCCTCCACTTCTCTGGAAGAAACCACAGTGCCCAGCCATGTTCTAAGCCCTCCCATCCTCCCTGGGCTTCTGGCAGCAGGAGTGAAAAGAGAGGAGCAGAGCACTGGGCCCCGTTTGACAAAACCCGGCTTCCCACGGGAAAGTCTTTCTCCACGTGCAGACATGCTCCCAGGTGCCTGGGGCAAGGGGAAGGAAATGCCATACACTGACCTGGAAGAGACCACAGGGCCCAGGCACAGTCTGAACCCTTCCCTCAACCCGGCGGTTTTGCTAGCAGGAGTTCAACCCCAACGAACACAGCCCGGAGACCCCTGGGGCAAAAACGGCTTCCGACGAACAATAGGTGCTTGCTGTGGAACACCTATCCCAAGTGGGGGTAGCCAGCTCAACAAAATGCCACACACCCAGGTGTAAGAAACAACATTGCCCAGGCATGGTCTAAGCCCCTCACCTCGTCCCTGTGCTTTGGGGAGCCGGAGGGACAGCCGAGGCCCACGGCCCTGAGACCCCTTTGCAAAACGCCGGCTTCCCACGGAGACAGTTTTCCTGAGGTGCACACCCTATCCCAAGTGGTTGTGGCAAGGTAAAGCAAATGCCCTCCACTTCTCTGGAAGAAACCACAGTGCCCAGCCATGTTCTAAGCCCTCCCATCCTCCCTGGGCTTCTGGCAGCAGGAGTGAAAAGAGAGGAGCAGAGCACTGGGACCCGTTTGACAAAACCCCGGCTTCCCACGGGAAAGTCTTTCTCCACGTGCAGACATGCTCCCAGGTGCCTGGGGCAAGGGGAAGGAAATGCCATACACTGACCTGGAAGAGACCACAGGGCCCAGGCACAGTCTGAACCCTTCCCTCAACCCGGCGGTTTTGCTAGCAGGAGTTCAACCCCAACGAACACAGCCCGGAGACCCCTGGGTCAAAAACGGCTTCCGACGAACAATAGGTGCTTCCTGTGGAACACCTATCCCAAGTGGGGGTAGCCAGCTCAACAAAATGCCACACACCCAGGTGTAAGAAACAACATTGCCCAGGCATGGTCTAAGCCCCTCACCTCGTCCCTGTGCTTTGGGGAGCCGGAGGGACAGCCGAGGCACACGGCCCTGAGACCCCTTTGAAAAAGCAGGCTTCCCACGGAGACAGTTTTCCTGAGGTGCACACCCTATCCCAAGTGGTTGTGGCAAGGTAAAGCAAATGCCCTCCACTTCTCTGGAAGAAACCACAGTGCCCAGCCATGTTCTAAGCCCTCCCATCCTCCCTGGGCTTCTGGCAGCAGGAGTGAAAAGAGAGGAGCAGAGCACTGGGACCCGTTTGACAAAACCCGGCTTCCCACGGGAAAGTCTTTCTCCACGTGCAGACATGCTCCCAGGTGCCTGGGGCAAGGGGAAGGAAATGCCATACACTGACCTGGAAGAGACCACAGGGCCCAGGCACAGTCTGAACCCTTCCCTCAACCCGGCGGTTTTGCTAGCAGGAGTTCAACCCCAACGAACACAGCCCGGAGACCCCTGGGGCAAAAACGGCTTCCGACGAACAATAGGTGCTTGCTGTGGAACACCTATCCCAAGTGGGGGTAGCCCGCTCAACAAAATGCCACACACCCAGGTGTAAGAAACAACATTGCCCAGGCATGGTCTAAGCCCCTCACCTCGTCCCTGTGCTTTGGGGAGCCGGAGGGACAGCCGAGGCACACGGCCCTGAGACCCCTTTGCAAAAAGCCGGCTTCCCACGGAGACAGTTTTCCTGAGGTGCACACCCTATCCCAAGTGGTTGTGGCAAGGTAAAGCAAATGCCCTCCACTTCTCTGGAAGAAACCACAGTGCCCAGCCATGTTCTAAGCCCTCCCATCGTCCCTGGGCTTCTGGCAGCAGGAGTGAAAAGAGAGGAGCAGAGCACTGGGACCCGTTTGACAAAACCCGGCTTCCCACGGGAAAGTCTTTCTCCACGTGCAGACATGCTCCCAGGTGCCTGGGGCAAGGGGAAGGAAATGCCATACACTGACCTGGAAGAGACCACAGGGCCCAGGCACAGTCTGAACCCTTCCCTCAACCCGGCGGTTTTGCTAGCAGGAGTTCAACCCCAACGAACACAGCCCGGAGACCCCTGGGGCAAAAACGGCTTCCGACGAACAATAGGTGCTTGCTGTGGAACACCTATCCCAAGTGGGGGTAGCCAGCTCAACAAAATGCCACACACCCAGGTGTAAGAAACAACATTGCCCAGGCATGGTCTAAGCCCCTCACCTCGTCCCTGTGCTTTGGGGAGCCGGAGGGACAGCCGAGGCACACGGCCCTGAGACCCCTTTGCAAAAAGCCGGCTTCCCTCGGAGACAGTTTTCCTGAGGTGCAGACCTTATCCCAAGGGGTTGTGGCAAGGTAAAGCAAATGCCCTCCACTTCTCTGGAAGAAACCACAGTGCCCAGCCATGTTCTAAGCCCTCCCATCCTCCCTGGGCTTCTGGCAGCAGGAGTGAAAAGAGAGGAGCAGAGCACTGGGACCCGTTTGACAAAACCCGGCTTCCCACGGGAAAGTCTTTCTCCACGTGCAGACATGCTCCCAGGTGCCTGGGGCAAGGGGAAGGAAATGCCATACACTGACCTGGAAGAGACCACAGGGCCCAGGCACAGTCTGAACCCTTCCCTCAACCCGGCGGGTTTGCTAGCAGGAGTTCAACCCCAACGAACACAGCCCGGAGACCCCTGGGGCAAAAACGGCTTCCGACGAACAATAGGTGCTTGCTGTGGAACACCTATCCCAAGTGGGGGTAGCCAGCTCAACAAAATGCCACACACCCAGGTGTAAGAAACAACATTGCCAGGCATGGTCTAAGCCCCTCACCTCGTCCCTGTGCTTTGGGGAGCCGGAGGGACAGCCGAGGCACACGGCCCTGAGACCCCTTTGAAAAAGCCGGCTTCCCACGGAGACAGTTTTCCTGAGGTGCACACCCTATCCCAAGTGGTTGTGGCAAGGTAAAGCAAATGCCCTCCACTTCTCTGGAAGAAACCACAGTGCCCAGCCATGTTCTAAGCCCTCCCATCCTCCCTGGGCTTCTGACAGCAGGAGTGAAAAGAGAGGAGCAGAGCACTGGGACCCCGTTTGACAAAACCCGGCTTCCCACGGGAAAGTCTTTCTCCACGTGCAGACCTGCTCCCAGGTGCCTGTGGCAAGGGGAAGGAAATGCCATACACTGACCTGGAAGAGACCACAGGGCCCAGGCACAGTCTGAACCCTTCCCCTCAACCCGGCGGTTTTGCTAGCAGGAGTTCAACCCCAACGAACACAGCCCGGAGACCCCTGGGGCAAAAACGGCTTCCGACGAACAATAGGTGCTTGCTGTGGAACACCTATCCCAAGTGGGGGTAGCCAGCTCAACAAAATGCCACACACCCAGGTGTAAGAAACAACATTGCCCAGCATGGTCTAAGCCCCTCACCTCGTCCCTGTGCTTTGGGGAGCCGGAGGGACAGCCGAGGCACACGGCCCTGAGACCCCCTTTGCAAAAAGCCGGCTTCCCACGGAGACAGTTTTCCTGAGGTGCAGACCTTATCCCAAGGGGTTGTGGCAAGGTAAAGCAAATGCCCTCCACTTCTCTGGAAGAAACCACAGTGCCCAGCCATGTTCTAAGCCCTCCCATCCTCCCTGGGCTTCTGGCAGCAGGAGTGAAAAGAGAGGAGCAGAGCACTGGGACCCGTTTGACAAAACCCGGCTTCCCACGGGAAAGTCTTTCTCCACGTGCAGACATGCTCCCAGGTGCCTGGGGCAAGGGAAGGAAATGCCATACACTGACCTGGAAGAGACCACAGGGCCCAGGCACAGTCTGAACCCTTCCCTCAACCCGGCGGTTTTGCTAGCAGGAGTTCAACCCCAACGAACACAGCCCGGAGACCCCTGGGGCAAAAACGGCTTCCGACGAACAATAGGTGCTTGCTGTGGAACACCTATCCCAAGTGGGGGTAGCCAGCTCAACAAAATGCCACACACCCAGGTGTAAGAAACAACATTGCCCAGGCATGGTCTAAGCCCCTCACCTCGTCCCTGTGCTTTGGGGAGCCGGAGGGACAGCCGAGACACACGGCCCTGAGACCCCTTTGCAAAAAGCCGGCTTCCCACGGAGACAGTTTTCCTGAGGTGCACACCCTATCCCAAGTGGTTGTGGCAAGGTAAAGCAAATGCCCTCCACTTCTCTGGAAGAAACCACAGTGCCCAGCCATGTTCTAAGCCCTCCCATCCTCCCTGGGCTTCTGGCAGCAGGAGTGAAAAGAGAGGAGCAGAGCACTGGGACCCGTTTGACAAAACCCGGCTTCCCACGGGAAAGTCTTTCTCCACGTGCAGACATGCTCCCAGGTGCCTGGGGCAAGGGGAAGGAAATGCCATACACTGACCTGGAAGAGACCACAGGGCCCAGGCACAGTCTGAACCCTTCCCTCAACCCGGCGGTTTTGCTAGCAGGAGTTCAACCCCAACGAACACAGCCCGGAGACCCCTGGGGCAAAAACGGCTTCCGACGAACAATAGGTGCTTGCTGTGGAACACCTATCCCAAGTGGGGGTAGCCAGCTCAACAAAATGCCACACACCCAGGTGTAAGAAACAACATTGCCCAGGCATGGTCTAAGCCCCTCACCTCGTCCCTGTGCTTTGGGGAGCCGGAGGGACAGCCGAGGCACACGGCCCTGAGACCCCTTTGCAAAAAGCCGGCTTCCCACGGAGACAGTTTTCCTGAGGTGCAGACCTTATCCCAAGGGGTTGTGGCAAGGTAAAGCAAATGCCCTCCACTTCTCTGGAAGAAACCACAGTGCCCAGCCATGTTCTAAGCCCTCCCATCCTCCCTGGGCTTCTGGCAGCAGGAGTGAAAAGAGAGGAGCAGAGCACTGGGACCCGTTTGACAAAACCCGGCTTCCCACGGGAAAGTCTTTCTCCACGTGCAGACATGCTCCCAGGTGCCTGGGGCAAGGGGAAGGAAATGCCATACACTGACCTGGAAGAGACCACAGGGCCCAGGCACAGTCTGAACCCTTCCCTCAACCCGGCGGTTTTGCTAGCAGGAGTTCAACCCCAACGAACACAGCCCGAAGACCCCTGGGTCAAAAACGGCTTCCGACGAACAATAGGTGCTTGCTGTGGAACACCTATCCCAAGTGGGGGTAGCCAGCTTAACAAAATGCCACACACCCAGGTGTAAGAAACAACATTGCCCAGGCATGGTCTAAGCCCCTCACCTCGTCCCTGTGCTTTGGGGAGCCGGAGGGACAGCCGAGGCACACGGCCCTGAGACCCCTTTGAAAAAGCCGGCTTCCCACGGAAACAGTTTTCCTGAGGTGCGCACACCCTATCCCAAGTGGTTGTGGCAAGGTAAAGCAAATGCCCTCCACTTCTCTGGAAGAAACCACAGTGCCCAGCCATGTTCTAAGCCCTCCCATCCTCCCTGGGCTTCTGGCAGCAGGAGTGAAAAGAGAGGAGCAGAGCACTGGGACCCGTTTGACAAAACCCGGCTTCCCACGGGAAAGTCTTTCTCCACGTGCAGACATGCTCCCAGGTGCCTGGGGCAAGGGGAAGGAAATGGCATACACTGACCTGGAAGAGACCACAGAGCCCAGGCACAGTCTGAACCCTTCCCTCAACCCGGCGGTTTTGCTAGCAGGAGTTCAACCCCAACGAACACAGCCCGGAGACCCCTGGGGCAAAAACGGCTTCGGACGAACAATAGGTGCTTGCTGTGGAACACCTATCCCAAGTGGGGGTAGCCAGCTCAACAAAATGCCACACACCCAGGTGTAAGAAACAACATTGCCCAGGCATGGTCTAAGCCCCTCACCTCGTCCCTGTGCTTTGGGGAGCCGGAGGGACAGCCGAGGCACACGGCCCTGAGACCCCTTTGAAAAAGCCGGCTTCCCACGGAGACAGTTTTCCTGAGGTACACACCCTATCCCAAGTGGTTGTGGCAAAGTAAAGCAAATGCCCTCCACTTCTCTGTAAGAAACCACAGTGCCCAGCCATGTTCTAAGCCCTCCCATCCTCCCTGGGCTTCTGACAGCAGGAGTGAAAAGAGAGGAGCAGAGCACTGGGACCCGTTTGACAAAACCCGGCTTCCCACGGGAAAGTCTTTCTCCACGTGCAGACCTGCTCCCAGGTGCCTGTGGCAAGGGGAAGGAAATGCCATACACTGACCTGGAAGAGACCACAGGGCCCAGGCACAGTCTGAACCCTTCCCTCAACCCGGCGGTTTTGCTAGCAGGAGTTCAACCCCAACGAACACAGCCCGGAGACCCCTGGGGCAAAAACGGCTTCCGACGAACAATAGGTGCTTGCTGTGGAACACCTATCCCAAGTGGGGGTAGCCAGCTCAACAAAATGCCACACACCCAGGTGTAAGAAACAACATTGCCCAGGCATGGTCTAAGCCCCTCACCTCGTCCCTGTGCTTTGGGGAGCCGGAGGGACAGCCGAGACACACGGCCCTGAGACCCCTTTGCAAAAAGCCGGCTTCCCACGGAGACAGTTTTCCTGAGGTGCACACCCTATCCCAAGTGGTTGTGGCAAGGTAAAGCAAATGCCCTCCACTTCTCTGGAAGAAACCACAGTGCCCAGCCATGTTCTAAGCCCTCCCATCCTCCCTGGGCTTCTGGCAGCAGGAGTGAAAAGAGAGGAGCAGAGCACTGGGACCCGTTTGACAAAACCCGGCTTCCCACGGGAAAGTCTTTCTCCACGTGCAGACATGCTCCCAGGTGCCTGGGGCAAGGGGAAGGAAATGCCATACACTGACCTGGAAGAGACCACAGGGCCCAGGCACAGTCTGAACCCTTCCCTCAACCCGGCGGTTTTGCTAGAAGGAGTTCAACCCCAACGAACACAGCCGGAGACCCCTGGGTCAAAAACGGCTTCCGACGAACAATAGGTGCTTGCTGTGGAACACCTATCCCAAGTGGGGGTAGCCAGCTCAACAAAATGCCACGCACCCAGGTGTAAGAAACAACATTGCCCAGGCATGGTCTAAGCCCCTCACCACGTCCCTGTGCTTTGGGGAGCCGGAGGGACAGCCGAGGCACACGGCCCTGAGACCCCTTTGAAAAAGCCGGCTTCCCACGGAGACAGTTTTCCTGAGGTGCAGACCCTATCCCAAGTGGTTGTGGCAAGGTAAAGCAAATGCCCTCCACTTCTCTGGAAGAAACCACAGTGCCCAGCCATGTTCTAAGCCCTCCCATCGTCCCTGGGCTTCTGGCAGCAGGAGTGAAAAGAGAGGAGCAGAGCACGGGGACCCGTTTGACAAAACCCGGCTTTCCACGGGAAAGTCTTTTTCCACGTGCAGACATGCTCCCAGGTGCCTGGGGCAAGGGGAAGGAAATGCCATACACTGACCTGGAAGAGACCACAGGGCCCAGGCACAGTCTGAACCCTTCCCTCAACCCGGCGGGTTTGCTAGCAGGAGTTCAACCCCAACGAACACAGCCCGGAGACCCCTGGGGCAAAAACGGCTTCCGACGAACAATAGGTGCTTGCTGTGGAACACCTATCCCAAGTGGGGGTAGCCAGCTCAACAAAATGCCACACACCCAGGTGTAAGAAACAACATTGCCCAGGCATGGTCTAAGCCCCTCACCTCGTCCCTGTGCTTTGGGGAGCCGGAGGGACAGCCGAGGCACACGGCCCTGAGACCCCTTTGAAAAAGCCGGCTTCCCACGGAAACAG